>NC_063194.1:692477-904977 GCF_017589495.1 Alosa alosa | reverse complement strand
ATAGAAAAGATTAGAGCATAGACATAAAGAACACATCAGTATCACAACTTTCCAGTTATCAAAAAGCTTATTCTACTGTTTAACAGATAGGAATATAGAAAATACCATCATCAACCCTATGGGTTCATTTACATTTTCTCCTGTGTTTAAATATTTCAATATTTGAATGTTCATATATTACTTCGATAGTTACAACTCAGGTGAACCATTCTGGAACCTCATGGTTTGGTGACAAAGCTAACTAAAGCTAAAATCTATCCCTCTTTCCCCCAATAAGAATGTGACATTTGCACTGGCATCAGTAGCCTCTGTATATTAATGAAGGCACTGCCTGGTGCCATGTGTGCTCCTCCTCATACAGAGAGATATTTATAAAAATGCACTGGAGGTGGCAGCCTCTGAATATTAATGTCAAAATGTTCTTGATTAAACGTCCAGAGGTAGAGCTTATTTTAGTTCACATCCTCTATCCTCCGAGCTCACCCACCAAATGGATTCCTGTAGGAGCTCTGTTGCCCTAAAACTAGTAATAGAGTTCTATTTAGTAATGCTGAGCGTTGTAGAATTCTGTAAGCAGTTGGCTTCTGTATTCTGTAAGCAGTTGGGCTGAACTGAAAGTTGGCGCTTTGCCTCTCAAGTTGTCATTCGGTAGCCTGAGTGAACCTAGACAAATCTGTGAGTGCATTTGAATTTGCTCTGTAAATCCATCTAGTCCCCCATATCTCTCCCATCCAAGCAGATATCTGTATCACCAAAGAAAATCCAGGAACCAATCCCATCCACTTATCTGGCATTGGGCAGGCCCTATATGGTGACAGACAGGAGTATGGTTAAGAGTGCTGATGAATACTACCATTGGTTTTGTGGTACAGTGGGAGCTGGCTAGCTACAGTGCTACACTCTGGGGGCATGATGTTAAAGTTGCCCCCAGAGTGTAGCACTGTAGCTGCCTGGCTACTCTAGCTTTTGGCTGCAGCAACTCGAGCTAGGTAGCAGTACTCAGTGACCTTGACAAACAGAGATCTATGTGAGAAATCGCCGGAATTCTCCTTTAAGTAAAGGTGTAAGGTGTAAACCTAACCTAACGCTAAGCATGAACTATGTGTGTCCTTTAAGCTAAGCTGTAAGGTGTAAACCTTGAGATGACGCTTAACTGTAAGGTGTAAATCTTGAGATGACGCTTAACTGTAAGGTGTAAAGCTTGAGATGACGCTACTGTAAGGTGTAAACCTTGAGATGACGCTTAACTGTAAGGTGTAAACCTTGAGATGACGCTACTGTAAAGTGTAAACCTTGAGATGATGCTTAACTGTAAGGTGTAAAGCTTGAGATGACGCTACTGTAAGGTGTAAACCTTGAGATGACGCTATTGTAAGGTGTAAACCTTGAGATGACGCTACTGTAAGGTGTAAACCTTGAGATGTAAGCATGAACTATGTATGCTGGACAGGTGGATGGAGTCAGTTACCTCCTGCAGGAGATCTATGGCATAGAAAACAAATACAACAGCCAGGAGTCTAAGGTAACCCCCCCAGACTTGGCACACACAACACACACACACATACATACACACACACATACACACACACAAAAGTACGCATACACACACACACACACACACACACACACACACACACACAAAAGTACACGCATATACACACTTGGTAAATACTATGTCAAACTCACTGACCATGATGTTCATGTTCACAGAAGCATTGAGACCCCTTAGAGAAGCACATTTCTCTCCTGTGTGTGTGCGTGTGTGTTCTCATGTGTGTGTGTGTGTGTGTGTGTTCTCACCTGTGTGTGTGTGTGTGTGTGTGTGTGTGTGTGTGTGTGTGTGTGTGTGCAGGTAGCAGATGACGAGATAAGTGACAACAGCGCGGAGTGTGTGGTGTGTCTGTCGGACGTGCGTGACACACTCATCCTGCCCTGCAGACACCTGTGCCTGTGTAACGCCTGTGCAGACACACTCCGCTACCAGGCCAACTGCTGCCCCATCTGCAGACTGCGTAAGGAGCACACACACACTCTCTCTCTCTCTCTCTCTTTCTCTCTGTAAAGGTAACCAGCTGGCATGTAGCTGTGCATTATGTATGTTAGGTAAACCTCCCTCACAATGAGTGCTAGCACCCTGGGGTTTTAGCTTAATTGCTAGCACGCTCCACTCCCTATCTGAGGTGATGCATATTGTGGGTTCTAGTCTGTGGCGAGTGCAGGGCTAGTAAACTTATCCAACCACCTTGTCTTCTACACTTTTTTCTCCTCCCTCTCTCGCTCCCACTTTCTCTCTACTTCCTCACATCTCCCTCTCTCTCTCTGTCTTTCTCTCTCTTAATCGTTTTTCGCTTCCTCTATCCTGTCCAAATCTCTCCATGTCTGTCTTTATCTGTTTTCTCTCTCCTCTCCTCTCCATCCTTTCTCTCCCTCTTCAATGCTCTTTCTCTTTCCTCTCTGTTTCTTTGTGTCTCTCCATCTGTATGTCTCATCTGTCTGCCCCCCCCCCCTCTCTCTTGCCCACCCCGGCGTCTCTCTGCCCTGCCTGTGTGCATGGGGAACTCACTGGAGGACACTATTGATCGGGCTGTTTTGATGAATTAGCCCAAGAGTGCCTTTCCACTTGCTCTCTACGCTAATCAATAGGTGAACCTCCTCTCAGCTACATGTCCACATTGCAGCTGGCCATGGAAACAATATGGCCCTCATTTGGCTCTGATATGGCCCTGATATGGCTCTGATCTGGCTCTAGTCTGGCTCTGTCCCTGAGGTGCATTCATATTCACAAACATTTGCACATTCTCTGTGAATGTTTGCGAACACTCACAAACAGTTTGAGTAGGTAGCTCTGCGAATAACATACTGGGCAGCTGGACGTAGGGTTACCGTAGAAATGGAATGTTTATGCAAAAACAAAATTGAAATTGATGGTCTGGAGAAAACATTGTTGGCTACAAGCATTCCCCAGACTTCAGGTCTGGCCCTGGTGTGGCCCTAACAGATCTGTACTATCGGAACTCCCCATATTACCGTCGGTCCCGTATTTCCACCGTCTTGCGTGGATGTGTCACTTAATATCCATTTCTATGGACCCTTTCAAGAGAGTTCCATTATCAGCATCATAGTTGGCCCCACAAGACTTCCGTTTTAACATTCCATATGTTATCTTAATGCAGAGGAAGTAGATTGGGGCCCCAGTAGAATGTTCAAGCATTGTTTTTGTTTACCTTGTTGAAAGGGTCTATACAAACCAAGACGGCGGACTCCTAAAGAAACGCAACCACCCACACCATAGGTGTATCTAAATTAGCTATGTACCAAAAATGACATTTTACCGTGACTCAAAGAGCTGTAAACAGTGTTGTAAGGCTGCGTGTACACAACCGCTTGGAGCTCCAGTGGAATTTTAATTTCATGACGAGAATTCTCGGTCTAACCGTTCATATGCCGTTGAAACGGTGTAAATAGGCGACCCATCAGGCCAGCACTATAACTCCGAGCGTGGTAAACAAAATCGGATATTTCAGGCAGTAAATGCTCCCGTTAAGAACCAAACCAGATTTTGTTCAAATCTACACACCTATAGCTACTGAAAAATGTAAGGTTAATTTAGGAAATGTTATTTTGAAGTAAAAAACATCGTTGTTTTAGAATTTCTAAACAAACGTGGTGATAACTCGGGGTGTTACGATACATGAGTCAGAAAGGTCCTGGAGTGCTTTAGGACTGTATATGGTTAAGCTACATCAGCATATGTGTAATGGGTTGAGATCAATACGCTCATGTGTTTCATTGTGAGAGTGTTTAGTACAGGAACAGACCTGCATTGATGATGAGTGGTCTCTCCCCCCACCCCACCCCTCCGTCCCGTCCGCAGCATTCCGAGCGCTGCTGCAGATCCGTGCCATGAGGAAGAAGCTGAGCCCGCTCTCTCCAGCCGGATACAACTCCGTCATCACCTCCCAGACATCCGACTCGGAGGAGCACTCTGTAAGCACACACACACAAGCACACATGCGCACACGAACGCACACGCACGCACGCACACACAAACACACATGCGCACATGCACACACACACAAACGTGCACACACACACACACACACATACACACACATGCTGTATATAAACTCCCACTCCCACAGACACACACTCTCAATACACTCACACTTTCAGTAAACACACACGCTGCTTTCAGACCTAGGTGTAAGTCCGCATGTTCTGCGGATGTCAAGCGGTATCTGAACAACATAAGTGGACATTTGGAACTCCAAACTTAGCCGGCTGTTACACTACTCCCCTCCTAGTATTTCCGACGGACATTATGTAAATGAGCTTGTGTCTGAATGAAGCGAAGAACATGCAGAGATTCTGTTCATGTGCGTGTTCAACCACATTCAACCTGTTCAACCACATGGAGATTCTGTTAATGTGTGTCGGTGTCGTTCACCCATATGACTGCAGCATGTCAGCATGTTAGCATCGTATCTGAATCACTCGAAGGGTTGGACCTCCGTTTGACAAAGATCTGCATGTACTGTGGAGGACGTGTCTGAAAGCAGCTACACTCTTTCTCTGTAAGATGACATTGTGTACTCTTATACTTTCAGTAAACACACACACAGACACACAGACACACAGACACACACTCTCTCTCTCTCTCTGTAAGATGACATTGTGTACTCTCACACTAAGTAGATTGGCTCTCTGTCCAGACAGCAGCAGACGCCAGGTGACAGAGCTGGTAGAGCAGCCAAATAGAACTCTCAGAGGACTAGATACTAAACAAACAAACAACAAGCGATTAAGATGTGATTATGATAGCTCTCTTCATTACTATGCTAAAGTGATCATGGTATCCAAAAGAGCGATTAAGATGTGATTATGATAGCTCTCTTCATTACTATGCTAAAGGTCTATCCAGAAAAGCCATTAAGATGTGATTATGATAGCTCTCTTCATTACTATGCTAAAGTGGTATCCAGAAGAGCAATTAAGATGTGATTATGATAGCTCTCTTCATTAGTATGCTAAAGTGGTATCCAGAAAAGTGATTAAGATGTGATTATGATAGCTCATTTCATTACTATGCTAAAGTGATCATGGTATCCAGAAGAGCGATTAAGATGTGATTATGATAGCTCATTTCATTACTATGCTAAAGTGATCATGTTAAAGTGATCATGTTAAAGTGATCATGGTATCCAGAAGAGCGATTAAGATGTGATTATGATAGCTCTCTTCATTACTATGCTAAAATGATCATGTTAAAGTCATCATGATATGTTAAAGTGATCATGGTTAAAGTGATCAAGTATAGCTTTTGTTTGCAATGTGAAAGTGAGTGAAGAGAGTTGTCTTCTTTTGAATCTGTGGATTTCATGGGTTGTATTCTGATGCATTATAGGCAATAATGTTAAATGTAACAAATTTGAAAACTGTGTCAGTAAAATCTCTCTCTCCTTCCTCCCACCCCTTTCATCCATTCTTCCATCTTCTCTTCCTTCTTCTTCTTCTTCTTATCTCTCTGTGTATTTCTTCTTCTGTCTTTCCCCCCTCCCTGAGCCAGACGTCGGAGCACATCCCGCCCGGCTATGAGACGGTGTCTCTGCTGGAGGCCCTGAACGGGCCGCTGAACCCCGGGCGCTCCACGGCGCCCCAGCAGGGCATGACCGGCGGCCACGTCTCAGGGTCGCTGCCCTCTGTGGGCAGCGAGAGCCGCCAGTCCCTGCCAGCTCACGCCTGCCCCCCGCAGGAGCACTGCAGTAACGCAGGCCAGGTCCTCAAGCTGAAGAAGAGCAGCTCAAAGTGAGACTTGTACACACACACTGATACACACATGCGCGCACACACACACACACACTCCCATACACACAATAGACAAACAAACACACACACACACACACATTCACAACGTAATATTTGGCGTTTTCATATTTTTCACTTTCAGCCATTTTGTGTCCACTGCAGGTCCTTATCCCAGAATTCCTCAGTGCTTCCTGAAGAGGATGAGAAGTCCTGCAGTGAATCGGATGTGCAGGGCGGTCAGCGCAAAGTGCCTGCAGACCAGCAGGAGGTACACACACATGCATACTCACACACACATGAAAACATCATCCAACACACAAATACGGTAAAAACTTGATTAATAGCCCAGGCGTTTTGAATCGGCAAACTCAATCTGCTTATATGTGGGACAGGCGTCTGGGCTAGGCCTTTGCATCATTGCTCAGCAAAGATGGGAAATACTATCAAATTGATTATGGTATAAATAATCGAGGAATGGACACAGACGTAATGGGCACTAAAGGTAGTCAACACTTTCTTTTGCCTCTCTTTACTATGCTGGTAAATCTGAATGAAATTTGACTGTAGTCTATTTTGGTGCTCAAGGTTTCTGTAAAATGAACTAAACAATTGAACTGTGAGAATCTAACTATGTATATAGCATGTCTATATTCACAAAAGCAGCAAAGGAAAAACTAAAATCTAAGCAGCATAGGACTAGCTCAAGTGGGCAATCTGGTTTTATACAACCAAAAAAACATCCTTAAAAAACAATCGAGGCTTCTAATTGAGGCCTCCCTTTATTTGTCTAAACCTGTTGCCACACCAGGCCAATAAAAAGGGCATGTGATTGGGACTAGGCTTTCCAACCAATTTTAACGGTGTGACATCTGATACTGGTAATACTGAATACTTATTATGTCTGCACTCCTATCCTCTAGTACTAGTATTGACAGATGCAATGGTAATTCCTAGCTATAGTCTCCTCTGCACTGTACCTTAAATGTTATTCTATTGCTGCAGCTGTAGTTCTGTAGCTTAACCCTTAGAACCCGATTGACGCAAAGTGCGTCAAAAAACACACCCTTTCTTCTCTGTTACATTGCTCCGGAACTGTTCATCGCAGCGAGATGAAACCTTTATTGCATGACAGAGAAGAAGTGGGGCTTTCCAACGAGACTACACACTTGTCTGTACGATCAAGTATGAAAATCATGAAATTAAATCAAATTGCATCATATTTACACTCTATACTTCTCTGCGTTCACCTGCACACCCATTACTCTCGTTTGAATTACTCGCGAACCCGTGATCGCATATCAGATGAAAGATGGGGCACAGGGCTATCCATTGGTACCATGTTTATCGATCCTTCTGGCTTATAAAAACAGACGAAGTGACTGCAAAATAATAATGTCATGTACACAAACCAACGCTGCACACCCATTACTCTTTTCTGAATTACTCGCGGACCCGTGATCGCATAGATATGCCACGCATGTCAGATGAAAGAGGAGCTATCATTTGATACCAAGTACATCCTTCTGGGTTATAAAACAGACGAAGTGACAGCAAAATAATAACTTCATATAGCTGGACTTACCCCACGTTTTTGTCTGTTCTTGTGGCAAAGCATGTTTATAATCCAACGCTATCATGTGTTTCTCTATGGCAAAGCATGTTCATATTCCGGTTTTGAGATCCTAGCAAATTCCCGCATGGCATCCAATTCAAGGCTCACATTGCATCCCAATTTGTTCAACAAATAAACACCTTTTTTGCCTTTACTTTGTTCATGGCAATGCAGTAAAAAGTTGAGAATTATTATGACTGCATACACATAGGCATGCAGGCTAACACGCAACCTCGGGTCAAGTCAGGTCAGATCAGTTCGTGTCACAGATATGGAGCGCAGAAAGGTCATTTTTCATCACTAAATAAAAAATGGCATTTATTTCCGTAAATCACACAGCACATATTTCTGTAAATTGCTCAGCCCCAGAGTATCCCTCCAACATGGCAATTATATTGCCCGATTCAGGACAGTCTGCCCTACACACACATAAAATGCATGTAGAGCTGTGAGCTTGCTGTGGTGAGATACATGTCGAAAAAAAAGAATTTTTATAATACACTTTTTATATTTTAATTCTTTAAAAATCAAAATAAAATCAATGCTAGTATTAATACATGAAATGATGGCAGATCTGGATAGCCTAGACTCTCCTGAAAAAAAATATATATAATATGTGTGTGTGGCACTTACAATGACCAGAATAAATCCTTATGAACAAAGGTGAAAATGCCCTAAAAACAGCTTAGGGTTCTAAGGGTTAAATGTCAGTAGCTTAAATGTTAATAGCTTAAATGTTAATAGCTTAAATGTCAATAACTTAAATGTCAATAGCTTAAATGTTATTCTATTGCTGTAAGTCGCTTTGGATAAACGTGTCTTCCAAATGAATGAATGTAACTGTGTGTTGCTCTGGTTACAGGGTGTGACTCCTGATAGTGATAACCTCACACTGTCGTCTTCGGGAGCAGTGGACCAGTCGTCCTGCACGGGAACCCCACTCTCCTCCACCATCGCCTCTCCTGAGGGTAGGACAGCTCAGCATGCGCGCGTGCAGTGCACACACACACACACACACACTTCTGATTATTAACTTCAGACACAGGCTTCAGCTTACAACATACAAACACATACTTCATCTCATTATAAACACTCTTCAGTAGTGCGCTTCATATTAGAACACTCACACACACTTCATATTAGAACACTCACACACACTTCATATGAGAACACTCACACACACTTCATCTCATTCACTCTCGGACACACTCCTCATGGTTTAATATGCCCCTCAGAGATCCCATGGTATGAAAATAAGGTGCTCATTATAATATCAAAGACAGTGTAATTTACTGGTATCTGTAACAAAGCTGTCCCGGTACCTATCTACAGCCCATGTACTGTAGACTGTCGTGTGTGTGTGTGTGTGTGTGTGTGTGTTGTGTGTGTGGTACCTCCAGTACTAGTGAGCAGTAGTTTAGTCTAATCGGTCATATCCTGTTGTGATGTACAGTACTACATGTAGATGGTAGATGTGTCCAAACCTTTGACTGGTACTGTATTTTAATGTGTGTGTGTGTGTGTGTGTGTGTGTGTGTGTTTCTTCAGAGCCGGTGAGCAGTAGTCTAGCCCAGTCGGTGATGTCCATGGCGTCCTCCCAGAGCCAGCAGTCCCAGCTGAGCACGGACACACTCTCCTCCATGTCCGGCTCCTACCAGGCTGCCGCGGAGGCCGACGACGCCCCAGACACGCCCATGGAGAGCAGAGGACCCTCTCAGCAGGACGGAGAGGTGTGTGTGTGTGTGTGTGTGTGTGTCAGTGTATGCGTATGTGTGTGTGTGTGTGTTTGTGTATATGCACGTGTGCGTGTGTGTATGTGTGTGTGTGTGTGTGTGTTTGTGTATGTGCCTATATGTGTGTGTGTGTGTTTGTGTATGTGTGTGTGTGTGTGTGTGTGTGTGTGTGTGTGTGTGTGTTTGTTTGTGTGTGTGTGTGTATGTGCGTGTATAACATACCCATGGAGGGCAGAGGACCCTCACAGTAATATGGAGAGGTGTGTGTGTGTGTGTGGGTTTGTGTAGCAATTACCTTGTTAGTAGCAGGACGTGCATGTGTTCATTCGCAGGTTGAGAGAGAAAAAGAGAGAGATCGCTTATGCATTTGTGCTGTGAGTGTGTCAGAGTGTATCTGTGTGTGTGTGTGTATGTGTGTGTGTGTGTGTGTGTGTGTATGTGCACGTGTATTTGTGTGTGTGTGTGTGTGTGTGTGTGTCCTCACTTCTCTCAAGTCAAGCTGCTGTGAGAGTATGTTGACTCTTGTTGTGGTGAGGCTGCATTGTATGAATTATGCATCTCCAGATGGTTGATGTTGCTCAGGATGTGACCTCTCCAACTCCCAACTTCAGACTGGAGCCTTCATTTGGCCTTAGACTAGATTAGTTCCACAGCTAGCTGTTGTCTGGTCTGCTGTGCTCTCCTCTGTGTGTGTAATTTCTCCTCCCTCTACTGTGTGTGTGTGCGTGTGCGTGTGTGTGTGTGTTTGTGTGTGTGTGTGTGTGTGTGTGTTGTAGGAGCTGCCCAGTGAATCCAAAGAGCAAAACATGGCTGCAGCTGCTGCTGAAGAGCAGGAACAAGATTCTGAGGTACAGACAGCACGAGGAGCCCTCACACACATTAACCCACACACACGTGGCCTAATGGTTAGTGCTTCGGACTTGTAACCAGAGGGTTGCCGGTTCGAACCCCGACCAGTAGGCACGGCTGAAGTGCCCTTGAGCAAGGCACCTAACCCCTCACTGCTCCCCGAGCGCCGGTCTTGTTGCAGGCAGCTCACTGCGCCGGGATTAGTGTGTGCTTCTGTTCACTGTGTGCTGAGTGTGTTTCACTAATTCACGGATTGGGATAAAGAGAGAGACCAAATTTCCCTCACGGGATCAAAAAAGTATATATACTTATACCCCCCCCTCCCCTCCACAAATACACATCACCGCTTACATACACACACACACACACACACACACATCCAACCCTCTGATATAAATCCTAACATGCACACATCAACCCCACCACACACACACACACACTCATCCAACCCTCTGATATAAATCCTAACATGCACACATCAACCCCACCACACACACACACACTCATCAACCCCACACACATACACGTCATCCCTGTATAATCATCAGTAGTGTTGGAGATGTGATGCCCCTGATGTGTTTTCTGTCTGCAGGGTAATGAGATGGCAGAAGAGGACTGTCCTTCTCCCACTAAAGACCAAGGTAACCCACCCACCTCTCTGGATCTTTCTGGGCATGCTGGCGAAACTCCAGAGCTCTGTGTGTGTGTGTGTGGGTTAGTGTGTGTCTACATGTACAGTATGTGTGTGTGTGTACACGTGTGCATTGTGCGTGTGTGTGTGTGTCTACACGTGTGCATTGTGTGTGTGTGTGTGTGAGAGAGTGTGTGTGCAGGTGTGTGGGACTACCAAACTCCAGAGCTCTGTGTGCTTTTATGTGGTCTGTGAAGTGCTGTTTGTTTTTGGTCACAAAATGAGTATATGGGTTTTATGTGTTGCACTTATGCTCACAATCAATGATGCACACATACACACAAACACATGCATCAAAGACGCTATCAATAATAATAATATACGCACGCACATAACACACACACACACGCGCACATACTGTACGCACACACACACACACACACATACGCACACACACGCACACACACACACACACACACACACACCCACACACTTGGCAGGTGTACCTAGATACCCCCCTTATCTAATTTTCTTGCATTAGTCATGACAGATTTGCCAATATCCTCAGATTGCATATCATTACAGCTTTATGACTCTCATAAGCCGGCTTCAGACCGTCGAGCCAAAGGGAGCTAGGCCAGGCCGTGCCGGGGCTAATAGTGCGCTCACATCTCTCCCTAACTCACACAGTGGTGGCTGCCTGAGGCCCATGATGCTACTTATGACACACCATGATGCAACGATAGTCATATGTGTGTGTACATTTATCATGGCAGAGTGTGTGTATTGGTTTGTGTGCGTGTGTGTGTATGTGTGTGTGTGTGTGTGTGTGTGTGTGTTTGTGTGTTTGTGTGTCAGGGGTGGAAGTTAACTTTTTTAAAAATGTGAACAATAAATGTGAAATTTACCAGCTTCTATCATATGTTAGTGTTTGCATTTGTGTGTTTGCTTGTTTATGTGTTTTGTTGTTTGTGTGTGTATTTGTGTATTACAGAGTTGTGTGTTGTGGTCATTTCTGGTGTTTTCTTTGTGCTGTGTTTTGGTCAGTGCGTTGTTGCTCCTGTGCGCATGTCGTTCTTGTGCGTCCTGCTGAAGTCGGTGTGTTGGTGTTGTTGTGTCTGTAGCACTGACACGGCTCTCTGGTGTGCTTACGTGCCGCTAACGTGTGAGAGATGACAGAACTCTGCCAGGCAGCAGCTGACTTTGGTGTGGATCGAGCGCGAGTCTGGCGCGGATTCAGCCACAGTCAGGTGCTGTCTGGTTTGTGTGTCCTAGGAGAAGTTGGCCTGGTCTAATCAGCATCATACAGTATAATTAACAATAGGGCTGTCAATCTTCCTCCATAACCCAATTCGAATTTCATTCATTATTATTTTTAATAATCAAATTATATTCGAATATTTAATGCTCAAATTTCGCCTATTATTAATATTTACGATGCATCTCTATACACTGTTTAAATGGGCCAATGCCACTATAAACGCGTGGTTGACTTGAACAAAAGCTCAGTCTACCAACGATATCAGTGCAACTTGAGTGGTTTCAATTTTTGGGGGCAGATGCGGCGCACGCACACTGAATGAACGCCACTACCACTTTATTGAATGCCTATGTTTGTTTGATGACGCCAAATTAGCAAGTATTTCCTGATTGGAGAAAAGTTTGCTTTCTTTTTTTCTATGAGCCCGCGATTCCATTAACCATTATGCCTATCAGAGCACCGGACATAGCGTAGAGGAGGGAGGCAAAAACCTCATTCTTGCCTGCTTTAGCTGCGCGGTTCCTCGTCCTCGGACTGTTTACCTACCTAGCTTGTCAGGTGGGGTATACTACGAATCTCGATTCGTGGGTTAGCGAGGTATGTTCCGCTCAAAGCCAGGGTATGCTGTGGCACGAAAGTAGATCTGTTTTAGCGTCGCCGTATCACCATGGTGTCTTATGCTGTCAACCAAACCTGGTCGGGAGCAGGTTATGTGCTAAGTTATAGCTCAAATCGTGTAAAACTACCGCCCACTGACCAATCAATTATCTTGAAAAACGAAGTTATCTCACGTGTAGGATTCTGTCAGGTGGGGCTGCCTCTACACACATTTTGGATATCGTATGCGCTTTAATAGTGTTATATGTCACTATGGACGTGCGTACAATACAACATCTGATGACAATCGATTTATTTGATGTTATTAAGGTTTTGCACCTACGTCATAATGTCGTGACCGTTTGTTTACAACTAGAGTGGTAGGCAAGAATGGTAGGCAAGGCACTGCAGAGAGTGGTAGGCAAGCCTACAACAGTCGGGTTGCGTAGGCTACACATAGTTACAAATAGCTTCAAAATTGAAATTTTAATATCAAATATTGACCGGGATGCGACCACTTGTGTATGCCCCAACAGTTGGTTTTACAATAAGAAGCAAAAAAAAGGCGACGAACTTAACCGTTTAGCCTACCTATCCCTCGTGGTTGTGGAGGATGATCATTATAGCAGCTGTGAAGTCTTTTATTCTCAAGATGGTTTAATGGTGTAGCCTACTGTCTACTTAAGACGTGGGTTAAAATACAACTATCTACAGTCATCCAAAAATGAATTGCCAGAGATAGGCTATGAAGGGAAAAAAGTGCAGCATTTTAAACATGGCAAGATTTTTTTTGTTACAGTTTTGTTCTAATTTGTCTCGGGAAATTCGTGCTTTGTGGACATCAATCACCTATCTCCTGTCCTATGTCACGTTATCATGAGTGTCATTTGATTATATAATCACAACAAATGCTAATAAATGAAAACAGAATAGGCTTATGTGCTATAGCCTACAGGTCAGTTAGGCTAACTCCCGTCTGTCAAAATAAACTGATTTGATCCTATGTTTAGCGATCACACAAAACTCACACAGCAACCTCAAACACCACTGTTGAACCTAGGCTACTGCTTCAGTCATGTAAGAAATAAGCAGTTTATGAATTCTCTTTACCTTTATCTTTATTATCTTTTATCGCTGTTATGTTATAATATGTTACAGGATTCATGACTTTAACAACATAATGTTACATGATGCTGACTGACGCTGCATGGCTATGTAGGCTACCGTTTTAACGTCTGCTGAGTCTACTGCCTACCAAAACCTGTCGCTGTTCAGTTCAAGTTAAATTATCAAATATTGTTTGATTTTGTCTCAACTTTCAGAGGGAAGACATGTTCCTTTCTGGCCAAATTTCACAGCTTCTAAGAAAGTCTATCGCCTTCGCGGTAAACCCGAGTTTTGAACAGAGAAAAAAAGTTAGGCTACCATAGGCTATGCAGGTTCTCCCATAACGTTATCGATACAGATCAATGCACCAAATCAGGGCGATTTTAGCGAAATAACGTTCCTGTGACAGGCTAGCAAATATTGAACAATGGGATAACGTTTCATCATCACCTTTATTGATGCCTGAAATGTTGACATTGCTGAAATACAGAGGTGTAGCCTACTGAGAGGCAGCTGCAGACAACGATGTTCAATGGGTTCAACTTATCACTTGCCTACCAGGTGGATGTAAACAAAGCTATAGAACCTAGAATACGTCACATGAAAAACGTTAATAGGCTAGACACTAAAAATGACCGCAGTGTAGATTACGCTATCCCTCATAAATGCGGAAGTAATGGTTTTTATGGTCTTGTGTGTCTTCACGTTTCATGATTGGCCAATATCATCCCAACACCGAGAACGCGCACAGATCTGAGTTGAAAGCCTAGTTTGACAAATATATCACATAACTGCTATCGTAGTACCACTTAACTTATACCCCTGAGTCAAGGCTTTGTGAAGCCTCATACTTCTAGATAGCCTAGATATGTCTAACGTGCTTCGTAGTATATCCCAAGGGTGTAGCGTTATCAGATATGCACTCGGGCTGCTTGCTGCTACATATTCTGCAGATTACGATCATTAGGCTAATTGTTATTTCTCCGTTTTCTGATGGAAATCCAAAAACGTTCCACACATCGCTGAAATGGTCTGATCTCCGTGGGTGCATCGCTTCTGCCAAATTTAGATTGTGCATTAGACGTGACAAAAGCATTTCGTTTTCACATATTCGCTAAAGTTAGCCAACACATACAAAAAAACTCCCCAAAACACCACATTCGATTAGTAATTTCCAAATTTGATTAGTATTGATTTTTTAAATATTTGATTTATATTCGACTTTAGAAATTCGTTTCAACAGCCCTAATGAACATGCTTAACTATATACACTGACTAGAGTAAAAGTGTGTGTGTGTGTGTGTGTGTGTGTTTTTTTGCATGTGTACCCATTATCCCTCACATCCTCTGTGTGTGTGTGTGTTATTGTGTGTGTTTGTGTGTGTATGTGTACACCTGTGTGTGTGTGTGTGTACACTTGTGTGTGTGTGTGTGTGTGTACACTTGTGTGTGTATGTGTGTACACCTGTGTGTGTGTGCATACACACGTTTTTTCGGCTTGCCATCAGTGCTCATCACCACCACCACCCCGTCTCCACTCCCATCACCCCACCCCCACCGTCTGCAAGGCTGTGTGTACGAGCCCCCCCACACACACTCACTCAGGCATGCCGCACCCGTATTCAAACACAGACTCCCGCCTCCATGCTTAAACCCCTCCCTCCTCCACTCTGCTGCTGTGGCTGCTTGTCTGACCTGTGACCTCGCTTGCAGGTGGGCTCGGGACGAGCAAGGCGCCGCCTTGTGGCGAGTTTGAGAATAACAATCAGGGCCCGTCCGACTCGCTCTGCCTCACAGGGCTGGACAATGAGCAGCCCCCTGATGCCCGATTCGCCGGTGAGTCCCAAGGGTCCTTTCTGATTGGACGGGAGGCTGGAGGGCCCCAGAGTGGATTGGGTGGGGGGTGGGAGTGGGAACTTGATGCAAGGGGGCGCTCTTGAGCTGTTTGAAGCAGTGTGCCATCACACACACACACACACACACACACACTCGAGGCAGGACAAAGTGCTGCTCTCATCCACCCTACATGGGCCCTCCTCTCCAAGGGCTGTCATGCTGTCTCTCTGTCTGTCTGTCTCTCCACCCCTTCTGCTGCTCTGCGTATGCTTGCGTGTGTGTGTGTGTGTGTGTGTGCGTGTGTGTGTGTATGTGCCAGCTCTAAGCTGCTTTGCTGCGTGACATGCCTCCCTCCTCTTCGCCTCCCCTTGCCCATCACCCATCTATGATCTTTATCCATAGTACTGATCAGAGCCGGCCCAGGCTGGACTGAGCGCTTCCCTCAGCTGTGCTGTAGCTATGCTCACCTACTGTGCTGTGCTTCTGACCGGCCCTTGCACTGGTCCTCTAGTGTCTGCTGGACTGGAGAGGGGCTGGGAGTCTCTGGAGAGAGAGAGAGAGAAAGAGAGAGCAGATCTCTCTCCTAGCCTCACCCGGGCCCATCTCCCGCTGAAACACCTGCTGCCTGTGTCTCTGCCTGGGGCCTGAATGTAAGCTGTAGGCCACTTACATGGGTCAGTATTTTTTGTTTAGGATATGGAGAGTGTAAGTTAAGCAAGGGACAGCATTTCTTTTCATTTAAAATGGTGTCTTCGAATCTGGATCTTGGTGAATCCATTTCATAGAAACACGATGCAACAATTTGCCACGTTTTAAAGGATGTATTTTTTATGAGGAACTACATTTGCTATCATCTTCAAGTTAATTTGGATGGTATGTGATCAAGTGAAAAATTGTATTAGTATTGTTGCCAGCAATATTGGTAAAAGATACTAGTTAGCACATCAACAAGCTTTCATGAGTGCCATTTAGGTAGGTAGATGGCTAGTTTTAGACCCAAATTCCTGCTTTAACATTTTGGCATTGGCCTCTGAAACAGATCTAGCTCCTCCTCAACAGGCAGAGCAGCGCTACATTAGCAATGTATGCAATGATAAAGGGTAGCGAAAGGACATCCACTGACTATACTATCTGACTATACTACATAGCTGAAAGTGCCTCTGTTAAATGAGTAATCATTAATTGTTGATTATAATCAATTTCTGAGAACTTTTTTGGGAGTTCCTGCAAAGTACCTAGCTTCCTTAGGATGTTAAAAACTGTCCATGAGGAAATGTCCTGAAATGAGGCTCAGTGAGAGTAGAATGTTCTTTCATTTATCTCAATAATGTATTCAGTAATACACATATGTAAAGGATGTGTAAGATTGTAGCTTAACTAGAAGAAACTAGAACAAAGTAGAGCTCAAACTTGGAGTTGGAACTAGAACTGGGAGAAGGAACTAAAAGTCGGAGTAGACTCACCCATCTTCTCCAGTCCAGCAGAGCAGCCTCCTAACCTCTCTTGAAAGATTTCTCTCTTCTGTGGATGTCTTAGTAGTTCTTTCTCTGTTTCTCTGTATCGTAAATGTGCTCTCTCTCTCTCTCTCTCTCTCCTCTTCTTTCTGTATATGTATATATCCTCAACTATATATACGTGCTCATCACTCCATCTCTGAACCTCTTCTCCATCACTCCATCCCTTTCTCCCTCTCTCTTTCTCTCTCCCTCTCTCCCCCGGATGCCTGTGGAATGGGCAGATGACTCGTGTCCTGTGCACATTGAGGAATAGGTATGGCGTTAGCAGGATAAGACTGCACTGTAACAGGAATGCACAAACTTCAAGACATGGGATACTCCACCACTGTGACTGTTATGAGAGAAAATCACTCATTTTATCAACCATCTCTGCCATTGAAGAAGTACTGTGGTAGCGTATGGATGATTTTATTCACTTAGTGCTTGATGGAAATGTCACAGACTCACACTAACCATCCTCACCAGCAGTCACTGTAAGTGGGAGAGAATGGAAACTGCATGCCACAAGCCCTAGAGATAGTGCAGCTCACCATGTCTGGGATGCCTGCCTGGGAGCCACATTTCAGTGCCTTAGTGCTGTAATATATATTCTGGTTCAGTTGTGTGCACTATGTGTAAATGCAAAGTTAGTATTTTTGAAATGTCTTCTCTAGCTAGTCCTATGCCTCCTTTTGTATCTCTGCTCTAATGCTTCCTCTTCTCTCTTTCTCATTATTATCTCCCTTTCTTGTCTTCTTCCTGCTCCCTTTGTCTCTCTCTCCCTCTTTCTTTCTGTCTCTCTTTTTCTCCCCTCTCTCCCCCCCCCACCCTCTTCCCTTTCTTTCTCTGCCTCTTAGGTTTGTTTTATCTTGGAGCATTCCGCCATGGCCTTGACACATTCTCTCACCATGGCAACGAGTCGTTCCCTCTCCATGGCAACCAGATGTTTCCTCACCATGCCTCCACTAGCAACATCAACCTGGAGGAGAGAGGCGCAGCCATGCCTAACACCGCCCCCAAAAGCACCCCCTGCACCCCTCATGCCTCCCGCACCAACCGAAACCCCCGCCACGGCCCCTACGCCATCTGAGCAGTCCCCCCCACCCCCCTCTTGAACACTAAACACACCTCCGTCACCTGCTTTCCCAGTTCTCATCTGAATCATGTCGCTCTCTACTAAAACATAAGCCCTACACTATGTGATACAGTGGAGAGTATGTCAGAGGAAAATAATGCCCCCTGCCCCCATGCTGGGGCAAACTGTCTAACCCCCAACCCCAGGCAATAGTACGCCTCAGTGACTATATGTCTTGGAACAACCCACCCATCCCTCTCCAAACTCTCCCTGTTCCTGAATGGACAGCAGCACCACACAAATCCTCCTCATAGTGACAAGTGTGACGTGATGTGACTACACCCCCTCCTACACACACACACACCAGACATCTCTTAACCTCTTCAGGGCATCATATCATATGATGCCCCTCCACAATAATAAAATAACAACAACTAAAAGCTCTCTAAAGAACGCATCTGCAAAGCCACAGAGATTCAGTACAGACAGCTCAGTGGACCTGACGCTCCGCAGCTGCTAAGGATGAACTGGTGACCGCTGGTGAGGTGCCGAGGTTCATGCTCATGCCCACAACCATCAGCCTCAGTTATTAAAAGGCGCCTAACGTCTTGACTGGCACACTATCCCAGACTGTGCTGCGTAAGTTTTCATGGAGCATAGAATGCGGAGCTCATCCACTCATATGTTGAATAACCCCAGACAGCTGCGGGGTCAAACCCATGGTAACGGCTCGGTCGGTCAGTCTCATTGTCTCCCGCTGAATGTTACTGTCGGGTTAGTACGGGTGGGCTTCTGCCACGTACTGCCCACTAGAAAGTTAAAGTGGAAGTTGACTGATTATCACATTTTTATCCGAAGTGATAAGAACTTGGTTCAATAATCAAATCCGGGTCGACTGATTGTCAGTTGGAGATGTTACAGCTGCTCCACCACGCCTGTGAAGAAACAGGACGTTGAAACATGATTACAGGATGTAGAAACAGAGGAAGCAGAACGTCTGCAGACGGATAGGATAGGTGGTGAGGAAGATGAGGTTGTGGACAATTCATGATCCTGGTCTTCCAAACTAACTAACAAACACTATTTTATGTTCAACTCTAGCTTGCATGCCCTCGGAAAAGTTCTAAAGCTGCCAGGTTCTCCTGGCCGGTTCTAAAGCTAAAAAGCTGCCTTGCTCGGGCCACACACAGACACGGTTGGTCATGAGGTTGCTGGACTGAGGCTGAGGATGCTTCCTAAAACATAGGGGGTCACACACTCACTCTTATGTTGCTGGTGTTGTTGTTGTGTGGTGTTGTGTTACATGTACCTGAGCACAGTTGACATCAGTCAGGCGACAGCCCTGTTTGCACAGACAGAGGAAAGACATACTGCTCCCCGCTTCACTTGGACAATACAAGCGATATTTATCAAACTCCCTACACTGAAGTCAACCTGACGACCTCCACCTTCCTCCCTGTTAGAGTCTCTGTGCTTTGGCAGTTGACCAACAGGCACCAACAGAGTGGATTCTACACCCATCAGCCTGCTGCCACGCTGTTCTCTCCTTCTCCTGGTTACTCAGGGGACCTGGTACAGCTACTGATGGAGTCCGGCTCCTCCAATAGGGTTATGCGGTGCTGCAGAAGCCTTCTGACCTGTTAGGGGAACCTGGAGAAGGTGCATCTCTGACCCAGGTGTGGGGTCAGGCAGGTAAATCCGTGCAAGGTTAGAGGTCACATTCATTGCAGCCACATGATATGAGTTCGATTTTACGTTTTGGTGAACAGTATGCCCACATGTACATGGTTGCATCCAGACTGCACATCTGTCATTGCCGCTCAGAGTGACTCTAAGACTGTTGACTGTCCTGATTGTAAACTCCATCATTTTACACCCACAGCTGAAAAGGATCCTGAATGGAATGTTTACCTTTTATTAACCATTTACTAACCTTTAATTAATACTTTCCCATCCCCTCCTTCTATTCCTCCACCGGACCAACCTCAAGTAGATGTTCCTCCCACCCCAAACTTGGTTCTGCTCAAGGTTTCTTCCTGTTAAATGACTCCCCGCCCCCTCAGCCCTAGGGTTCAGCTCTTGTGCTCCACAAAGCGCTTTGAGACTATGTTGCTGTTAATGGCACTATATGAATGAATGAAATAAAATTGAATTGAATAAAATAGATGCTACCCAGGTCCGTTCCGGAATTGGAGTTGATGCCATAAACCAAGTCAGAACCCAGCTCGTTCAAGGAGGGACTACATGTACCACAATCCTTTGGGGGAGGCCTTTTCGGGCTAGCTAGCTGAGGTGCTAGTGCTTAATGGTCGAGGTGTGGAAAACTGTGTGTGTGTGTGTGCCGTGCTGCTGACGAGTTAATGTGTCCCCTGTGCATCGAGCAGACACTACTAGATAGTTACATGCCTAGGTCTTATCGGACAACATCACAGAGGCAGGCCAACACAGCTGAAGGCCACACGCCTTAGAAGTGTGTGTGTGGAAAGGGCATATAAGATCCTCAGCTTCTCTCAGTAGAATAAGCCTTCACGTAGAACTGCTCTTCACGCTCACACTGGTTATTTCTGATATGGTTCTGGAGACAAAGAGGTCCAGTATGGAACCTTGAGTTGTTTTTTTCAGACAGTGAAAAACTTTATCTGTGACTACCAGGTGAGGCAGGTTCTTACCCCGAATATTTGGAACCAATAGAGAATGTCAGCTTTTCCTTCACTGTTGTGGTTCCCATTCCAGACCATTAGAGGGAGATATAGAGCACTGATGCTCTTCTCTATGGTCCAGAGGTAAGGCAGGTCATGAGGAGCAGAGGGCGCTTGATGAATGTCCAGCCCATAGATATTAGAAAGCTAGATGCCGCATTGGGCTCCACAACGTACGTAAATAGCGTCGCCATCTTGGTGGGGGCAACAATCACTGGAGGCCAATGGAGGAGCATGTGACTCTGACTGGAAATCAAACAGGTGTCTCTGATTGCCGGCAAGTGTTGCCATAGACAGCAAACGTGTTGCCCCCAGCATTATGGCGGCCGTGTTTACGTATGCCACCTAATAGAACTCGACGGACACTGCGGTATCTAGCTTTCTAATATCTATGGTCCAGCCTGTAGGTAATTTCCTGAAAATTTTTTCATCTGTTCATCTGAGCCCCTGGCCCTACTTCCTTTCTTGTGTAAACAAAATGATTTTCTATTTTTCTTAGAATAGGTCTTGTTATTGTCTCATGTCGATGTGCTGATTGATTATCACATGGATTGTAATGTATTGAATTATTTTAAAAAATAAACTTTATTCACAAGTGCAGTCCGAGCACCCATGGCACTGTGAGTTAGTGGTAGATCACTGTTCTCAGAGGATGTGGAAAACACAGTGAGCATGGACTTTGTCAGTTCACCATTCATCTGTACAGCACATACACACACACACAACAGACAACATATAGTCTAGACACACACTCAATACACGCATGCATACACAGAGAGGTACAGTATTCAGACAGACAGACAGTGCACATACACATGCTCTATGTTCTAAATACAAAGTACACAACCATCAGTACAACACATTCTGCTGAAATACACACAAACACAGAGCACATACACTGAAACACATACATACACACACACAGAAAAGGAGCTTGTGTGAGAGTGTGTATGTGTGTGTGTATTCGGTGGTGGGGGGGGGTATATTGGCCATCATAAGGTTCCATCCTGTTGCTTTTCAACATTGAAAAGCAATAGGATGGAACCTTATTCTATAGAACAGAACACAGACAGACCCCCCCCCCCCCCAATAATCAAATAAACCGTTTCAAACAACTTTAAAGGGAAACTTGGCAACTATTTCAACGTAATAAACCCGTTTAGAAATCATTTGGATGGTTAAATGACCTGTTCGGGTGAAAATGGTGACTTTCCCCGCTGCGCCTAGCATCCTCAGGCGGAAAACCAACCTTGCAACACTGAGACTACCGTCCCGGAAAGAGAAGTGAGAAACAAGAAATTAGTTTTAAATCGTGTTTCTTACCTTGTAACATCCACATAGTTCTGCCAAACTAACCGTTCGCTAGCTTGAAAACAAATCCATGTGCTTTATCATTACCTTTTCCCACAGTTTGAAATAGCATAATGCACAATTTCTCCAGCAGAGGGGGAAATCCTGCCAAGTTTCCCTTTAATCAGTATTTTGTGTGCATTTTCTCTCTATTGTCAAATGTGAAAATATTCATAATAATGTTCAAGGCAAGGGTCATACACACTTTCCCCAAGTCTACAAACAAACATGTTTGTGCCAAACCCAATCCTTTATTATAAGGTATCATCAGTGTGTTTTTATTTAAGGCAATGGTCATACACACCTTTCCCCAAACCTACAAACAAACACATTAGTTGTGCCAAACCCAAACCTTTATTTTAAGACCAAGGGTGGTAATAAATGAATGTTTACTCTGGTGTTTTCTAAGCAAACGTGGATATTTATGATGACCCTAGGTGTTTCATATTAGGTTCAGTTTGAGGTGTGTGTGTGTGTGGGTCTACATGTGTACATTTGTAGGTGTGTGAATGTGTATGTGTGATTATTGGTGTATTTCTGCATTTGTGGGGGAGGCTCATTTTCTGTGGATTATAAAGCTATCTGACGATCACCATGGAGTCAGAGGCTCTGTCTTGGTGGCACTCTGACAGCCATCCATCAGTCTTACCAGATCTGACCAATCAGAGGGCAAATTGCAGCACCAGTCTAATGGAATAAACCAATCAGGTTGCATTACACGTCACCGGGGCAGAGGGGGGGAGCATTACCCACAGACAAACTATCATTTCAACTATTATTAAACCCCAGGGAGGTATCATGTCCATCTTGCTTACAGATCCGTTATGATGGATCAGTACACTCACATACTCTCACCCACACACACACACACACACACACACCTCCTTTGGCATATACACACAGTCCACCACTGTAGGATGTCACTCTCTCTGTCCACACCCAGAGTGCTCTCACACATACACCGATGTTGAACACATACACTGGACCGACTGGCTCCTGAAAACATCAACCCTCCATTGGCTCTCTGACGCACACACACGCATGCAAACACTCATCATACCCAGCAAATCTCTACACCAGACACACTGGCAGCTCAGCATGAATTTGTGCCTGTTGCTCCTGCTCTCTGTGCTTTGCCTGACAGGTAAGTGGAAAATGTGCATTTATAATTCAGACAGCTTAGGCGGCTGTTCCACAGCGACGCTTGTAGTTTTGGTTGGTTAGTCTGTGTTGGTTCTCGTGTCAGGTGAAGTTGCTGTGTTTCATATAAAACTTTGAGCTGAGGTTGCATTTTGAGGATTGGCATTGCATTATATTTCAAATGCACAGAAAGGGGAATGTCTTTATAAAACAAAATGGTTGGCGAGGATTTTTCCCAGAAAGCTGGATTCACAGTAGAATTCCATATTTTTCGTACATGCCTGGTAGACCTTTGGGCACAGGGAGGATTATGTTTCTCTGCTATATAAACAAAGACTCATCTTCAGTACAGCTGTGCTGCACAGGCTGATGCATGTCATGTGACCTGCCAACATTTGTGGAACATGTTCGCCTGCGTTCATTATGGGTACGTTCGTAAATTCAATCTGACACGCTCTGGAAACTCTGAGAAAATGTGTACCCTAAAAAAAAAACTAAATGTGACAAAACTACAACCTGTTGCTGTGATCATGATTATTTTAGATGTTCTTTTCCAAAGACAATATGGAAACTTATTTTCAGGCAAGCCTTTGATATGCTTAACTTTCACATATGCCATTTTGTTGTGAAAAGCATGATTTATTTTCTTCAATGAAACTCTTGATACTCAGTGGCAGTAAAAGAGAGAAAGACGCATTGCATATGGTTGTTCCTTGATAACCCTGAGCCTAAATCTGGGTCCATTATTCAGCAGATATCCGCAGTATTGTAAGTCAGTTTGGATAAAACATGTTGGCTAAATTAAATGGCTTGAGACCATACAATCCAAGTAAAAACAATGTTTATTCTAGCATTCCCTTATTGTCCTTGATGAGATTTGGTGTGTTTGTGAGGAGACAGTGTGTGAAAATATGTCTGTGTGTGTGTGCGTGTGTCTGTTTGTGGGGTAGAACTGAATGGTAATTATTGCAAAGTTATGTTATATGGAGTGGTGGAGCTATGGTAATATTGCTGCCTGACAATTAGGCAAATCCTTCTAGATGACGGTATTGGAGGAGTAAGTATGGTAAGGAGAGAAGAGCTAAATGATCAAATGTAATGTGCTCCTCTGTGTGTCCAGCTGATGTCTGCGCTGCGAAGGTGTGTAGCCTTCAGGACGTGGTGGACCATCTGAACCTCACCGCCAACAGGAACAGGCTGACCACAGTGCGGCCTGTGCGAGACTGGACCGTGCCTACAGTTGTGCACCTGGACATCTTTATCTACGCCATTTTATCTGTGGTCTGTCTGTATAAGTTGTCTTTACCATCAAACCACAAACCTTAACACATCTCCAACACATCTAACATGCAGTTGCCATGCACTTCGTTTTCATGGTACCTTCCCTTTCCTACCACTAACTCTTGTCACTGAAGGTGATACATTTAGAGACAGTTCTTAGTACAAGATTCTTAGAAAGTTCTCTAAAGGTTTCATTTTATGGACATTCCTTGAACTCTTAAAGAGAACATTCCCAGAAGGTTCTATTTAGGTTACATGTTTGGAACCTTTGACGAACTTTCATAAAACGTTCCCTCGAGGAACTGTAACAGTTCCAGTTTTGAACGCAATTTAAAAAATGCTTCCCGAATTGTATATTTGATCAAAGATGAACGTTCCAGGAACATTTAGAAAACACTGCTAAATTACGTTAGGGGAGTGTTCACAGCGAACATGTCTGTTACCCATGTGCATGACCATCAGAGTTATTTTAAGGCACACACACACATCTATGGGATCCTGAGTTTCATTTTAGAAGAACCTTTATTAATGCCTCATGAATAACACATAAACATAAAGCATGATGTGTTGGAATTAAAATGTAAGAAATACTCAAAAGAAGTATACTGTTTATTTATTCTTATCTTCTTCAGCAGCATGAGAAAAGTCAGACATTCACTCCCTATATATGGATTATGACTGTGAGTATCATTTCTCTTACTAGTGCCATCAATTATTCATTTTCTGTGGCTTCATCTGTCGCTTCATCTGTGGCTTCATCTGTGGCTTCATCTGTGGCTTCATCTGTCGCTTCATCTGTCTTTCATGACCCTGTCTGTTCCTTTCCCTTACTCTTTCTCTCTCTCTCTCCTTACCTGTCAGTGGCCTTCATTCTTTTTCTCACATGCTGTTTTTTACTGGTGCCTATATATTACTCTCTCTCTTTCTCTCTCTTTTACCTGTCAGTATGCCTAATTCTATTTTTAATTTCAATTTTCATTTTTTCGGCTAGTTACCATTTCACCTTGTCATATCTCAGAGCTGGTGTTTGTGTTCCAGTATTGGAAAAACGATTTCATCTTCTGGGATCCAGAGGATTTCTGTGGGATCCAGCAAGTCATTATTCCCCGACACCTGCTCTGGAAGCCGGATCTGATCATCTATGAGACGTGAGTAGGAAATATCTATCACGGTGCACATTGGAAGTACAACCAGTGGACCAACTGCACTGACTGATGGAGACAATTGTACAAAAGAGACAAAAGTTGTATTGTAATTGTGAGCCATAATTCAGTGTGCAGTGGACTGTACAATAGTTCAGGACTTACTGTTTGTCATGCTGTTTTTAGGTTACAGATGATCAGCTGTGTTTGCTAAGAGTGCCTATAGGCCTGTGGCAGTGTGTGCAGACTCATTTGTGGATGTGTGACTTAAAAAAACACATTAATCAAAGATTAAAGAAGAATAAATAAAGAACGGAATAACATGGACGCCACGGTGTAGATGCTAACAAGGCAGCTATCCAGACAAGAAGATAACCAGGCCGGGGACCATTAGCTCTGGTGATAGGCAGTGATGTGTCCCCATAGGATGGACAAGACTGAAGCCTCTGAAAGTCCATACCTGGTGGTGAAACACAATGGCGAGGTCTTGATGGACAGCAACATAAAGGTGGTATCCACATGTGCCATAGATGTCCTCAAGTTTCCCTTTGACACCCAGAAATGCAACCTCACTTTTTCCTCAGCAGTGCACACAGGTAAAAATAAGAAACTCACAGCATCATGCACTACAAAAAATAGATCACATACTAGTGAAATCTGTGAAACATATGCTATACTATACTTTACTATACTATACTATACTATACTATACCATATACAATATCCCTGGTCATTTTCTTCTGCCAACACCATCCAAAGCAAATAGTTACTTAGTTACTTTATTTAATCAGTTCAGCAAAGGAAATATATGGTATTATATTTCAGATTAGATATCCCTTAGTTAGGGGTGGTAGTGGAGTGGGGTGGGGTGTGGTGCGGGGTGGGGTCGGGTTGGGTGCTGTGGCACAACTGCTTACAGCCAACTCGGCTCATTTCCCAGTCCCGCCCCATCTCTCTCTCCCGCTCGCTTGCTGTCACTCTCTCTACTGTCCTGTCCGATTAAAGGTAGGGAAAAAAGCATAAACCTAACTTCTCTTAACTTTGTTTTATATTATACACAAGGTCATAAAAAGTTTTTCTGGTCTTTGCCCTATTAAACTTAAGACAAGGAGATTCAGTTGGTTCCTGTGTCCAACTCCTCTCGAGCGACCAAGAACTCACAAGAAATCATGCAGACCCAGGGAGAGTGGGAGTTCCTCAATGTCTCTGTGCACACCAAGACACTGGACATCGCAGAACTGGGCAGTTGGGACCTAGTGGTCTACACGGTAGGCTATAACCATGGGGCGAAGGATCACCAGCTCACCAGCAAAAGAGTTGTACTGTCTTGGTGTGTAGTAATGCAAATGCAGGGTTCTCCTGTCTGTTCTAGCAAATCATTATCAGGTCCTCTCTCTTTCTCTCTGTCTGAGCAACAGAGAACTTGGTGGGGGTTCTCCCAGACTGTGTTCCAGGAGGTCATTATCAGAAGCATTCATCTGTTCTTGTATTCTAGTAGGTTACAAAGAATAGGGCACTGAACACTGTTTGTGTGTTCAGGTAAACCACTACCAACAGGTTACCTCGCTCTTTCTGCACGAGAAGGTCATTATCAGGAGTGTGTTTATGTTCTAGTAGAGCAGGGTTCTTTTGTTTCTGTATTCTGTTAGATCACCACAAGGAGGGTTCTGTTGTGTGTGGGTGTGTGTGTTCTGAGATCACCATACTGAGGGTTCTATTGTATGTGTTTGTGTATTTGTTCTGTTAGATCACCATGAGGAGGGTTCTGTTATGTGTGTGTGTGTGTTCTGTCAGATCACCATAAAGAGGGTTCTGTTATTTGTGTGTGTCAGTATGTTAGTGTATGTTAGTTGGAGAGACGGTATGTTACGTAGGGTACGTTAGTAGAAGTTAGTCACCAAATATGTGGGAGTGGATTTGCTTATGGGGGTTGTGTTTGTGTGTGCGGTTTGTGTGTGTGTATGTATATGTGCGAGTACATGTATAGTATGCATGGCTCAGTGAGTGAAAGCATATGTATGTGTATGTGTGTGTGCGTGTGTGTGTGTGTATGTTCTGGTAGATCACCATAAGGAGGGTTCCTCTGCTGTACGTGCTGACCTTCATCCTCCCCATCCTCTTCTTCCTCACTCTGGACCTGGCGTCCTTCTTCATGTCGGACACACGCGGGGACAAGCTTTGCTTTAAAGTTACAGTGCTGCTGGCCATGTCTGTGTTACTGCTCATCCTCACTGACACTTTACCCTCAAAAGCTAAAAAAACTCCACTCATAGGTAAGACACACAACCACACACACACACAAACTCTCTCTCTCCCTTTCTCTCTCTCACACACAAACAAACACACACACACACACACACAAACTCTCTCTCTCCCTTTCTCTCTCTCACACACACACATACACAACACACACACACACAAACTCTCTCTCTCCCTTTCTCTCTCTCACACACAAACAAACACACACACACACACACACAAACTCTCTCTCTCCCTTTCTCTCTCTCACACACACACACATACACAACACACACACACACACAAACTCTGTCTCTCCCTTTCTCTCTTTCTCACACACAAACACACGCACACACACACATGCTTTCACACACAGAGCCATGCATACTATACATGTACTCGCACATATACATACATGCACACAAACCCCTGCAACACAACCCCCATAAGCAGGGTCGGACTGGGAACAAAATTCAGCCCTGGCAATTTTCTCCTGGACCGGCCCATCACCGGACCGAAAAAAATTGTAGGCTACCTGTAGTTTTTTTTTATGTTGACAGAAAAACTGCACTACTGTAGCCTACATGGTGCAGTAAATGAAAGCTCTTGGTAGCGTGTGCAACTACTAACGTCTATAAAAACAATATATTTATGGAATAAAACTAGACACCTCTGATTGCTGTTTACGGTTAAACTGCGATGATGTGAACACCAGCCAGCGGAGGGCACTTATCCTGTATAGCCTAGGCTACCATGCATGGACTACTCGTAGGCTATATTTCCCCACAAACCTAGCGGCTGCTTGGACAAATCCACTTGAGGGGTGGGGGCAGGGGGCTGTGAATGTAACACACTGAACCTGTTATGAAGAGGCCAAAATGATTGACCTGTCACCCCCAAGCCAAATGGATGCAACTGCATTTATAGGCTAGGTCAGGAGCCATGGACGGGCCATAAAATAGGCTAAATAACTTTAAAAAAAAAAAAAAATCCCTGAGGTTTGTCGGGCTCCACCGTGGGCATTTTGGATTCGCCACAGATTACCAGTCCGAGCCTGCCCATAAGCAAATCCACTCCCACATATTTGGTGACTAACTCCTACTAAACGTACACTAACATACCGTCTCTCCTACTAACATACACTAACATACCGTCTCTCCTACTAAAAACACTAACATACCATCTCTCCTACTAACGTACACTCTCTCCTTCCCTCTCCTGTGGGCCTGTGTCCCAGCGGTGTATGTGATTGTGGTGTTTGCCTTCATGCTGCTGAGCGTGCTGGAGACCATCCTGGTGGTGTACCTGATGGAGAGGGCCTCCACACAGCAGGCCAGATGGCTGGGCAGGGGCGTCAGCTGCAGAAGGGCCCCCAGCCCCGAGGGCCTCCCCAACAGCGACACCGGTACGCATCACATCTCATGCTGTCATCACATCATCATTACATTACAACATTTCACTGACACAGACAGAGGGACACACATCAGGCAACAGGGCTCTCAAGTTTTGAAGTGTGCAAGGAGTGAGACTTTGTTTCAGGGGAGGCATTGCACGGGTGCCACTCTCCCCTGATCAAGGCACATGAAAGCCCAAATTCCATTATTTCAAACACACTGTTTTATTTATTCTAGAACCCTATAGTAAATAATAATAACATAAATTATAATAATAATTTTACCCAAATGTCTTTGAACAGCAGTGGCTCATCTGTTTTAAACAAACAGAAAACAACCATATGAGAAAAGCATATTTAGCCCCAAAATGGTCTCTTGAACAGTGGTGGTTCTGTCTGTGTGTGTGTGTGTGTGTGTGTGTGTGTTTATGAGTGATGTTGTGTGTTGTAAGAGTTTGTGGCAGATTTTAATGCCTTGATGACTGATACTGGGGGCTCCCATTTAAAGAACTGTGGTTCAATGTCAGCCATTTTCACAGTCATGAGGCCATCCTTAAAAATATTCTTGTTTGCAGTAACAGCCAAATTTTTTTTTTTTAAAAGTGGGTCGGTAGGTAGGTCAATATATTTTTTTTCAAGATTCAAAGTAAAAAAAAGTACAATTTTGGTCATGGTGATTACGTAGGTATGAATTTAAACAAATGTGCATATTGTGACGTAACCGACTGGGTCCTCAACCCGTGCCATCAGGCGCATCACTGCAAACCTCAATCTGATGCAGGTTATGTAGACCAGCCTTTCTCAAACTTCTTTGACCTGAGGCCCAGTCATGGCAGACTTTGGGGTCATAGGGCTCATCTACCCCACTCCCTCCAAATCAAATTGTCATTATCATTATCACAATCATTATTATGCCTAAATTGTTATACATGCACTTTCACTTAAATGTTTTGTGACATGCACATCAGAGGACTGCTTTACTAATGTAAGATATAATTAGTTTCATTGCTTTTGCATGGTTGCATGATGCTTGCATAAGAAAGGAAATACTTGTCAAAACAGCAACAATTATATGGGTGCTATTGTTTTGGGATGTTTCCCTCATGCAAGCATCATACATTGGTAGGAAATGGAGAAAAAAACGTGTTTTAAGTGTCGTTAAACAATTAAATAGCATTCAACAGGTTGAAGCGGAGCTTTGATACCAACGTTATCAATTAGTTTCAGTTTCTCTCGCGCAGACGCCTGCATTGAATGAACGCTCATAGGCTACCACCACTTTATTGTATGGCTCCATGTTTAATGACATCGATAGCAGAAACGTTTGTTTTCTTTTTGTCGGTCCGCGGTATCTTGATCAACTGCGCAGCAAATTATCAGACGAAGCACCGGGCGTAATTTCACTCCACGACTCCGCGGACCAGCAGTCCACGTTGCGGACCCACATCAAAACAAAACAATTTCCTGATTGGTTGAGAAATCCTATTTTCTGACTGGCCGATAGGTTAGTAACTGAACAGCAGCTCTCTGAGCTGAATGAGCGCACAGACAGCAACGTTGTGTGACAAATTTGTAAAATATAGCCCTTAGAATTTTCTGTGCGGGCAAGTTAATAATTTCTCGGAGTGAGAAATGCCATGTGTGGCGTGTGAGCGTGTGAAGTCATTCAGTCCCGGCGGCATGGGGGGGCTTTGGGGGGCCAGGCCCGTCCTGGAAGTCATCTGTGCCCGCCCTGGACGAGCTTGGCTGCTCCAACCAACCCCAATCCCATAGATTGATTTTGAACACTTATTAAATGTAGGCCTAGCCTATACGTTTGTCAATCTAGCAAGTAGCAAATAACACTTGTAAAACTATAAGTTTCCCGATAACGACGGAGACACGCTCTTACGAGGGTTTTCTACGATTCATCTTACGATCGTTCGTTTGGTTTTTCCGACTGTTTCCCGAACATGCTTTCGTGGCGATGGTTTACAGCGATTACACTATCTTAAGATGCTCTTAAGGGGAGCTGTCCGCGTTCAATAGTTCTGAAATATCTCTGGGTTGGCCGGTGATGTCAGGTGACTACTTGCGTCCTGACTATCAGGTCTACCATTTCAAACCGGATCTACACATTAATTCACATCGTATCTGAAAATAGAAACACTTTGACATCTGCATGTAAAGCATCCCAAGTAGATTTATATACCACACAGAGACATACATAATTGTAATTATTTTAGATTAGATTGTTGCACCCACATGCAATATTTTGTGATTGTCACTTAAGAACTTTCGTTTGAAGAAGATAAGAAAGAAGTCAGGGGAAGAAGAGAAGGAAATGTGTGGAAACTTAGATTTTTTGATACAGTAGGCTACAGACCTACACACCACATGTTGCAACTTTCTCCTACTTTTTTTACCCTCATAGGCTAATAAAATATTCACTTAGCAGGAATAATGTCAAACTATTCTGGCAGCGTCTCGTTTTCATAACTTGATTACTGTTGTCCGGCTTTTTCATCACATTATTATGACCATTAAATGTAGAGCTATTTTGCGCTAAAATCTGATTCATCACAGGTAAAACACAATAAAAGAATGAGGTAAGATGGATTATGTATTCTAAGTTGTAATTCCTCTGTATGTCCCACTGTTGGTGACCTCAGGTGAGAAGTACTTTGTTGCAATAAAAGAGCGGCTCTTGGCAGTACTTGGTACTCTGGAGACACTAGGCAGATCTACGAAGTGTTTTCACATTTGCTCTTAAGCTTCCGTGGTTTCAGGGAAGTAGTCGGCAAAATCTTAAGAGCGTTAAGTAAGAGGGACTCTGACGCTCTTAGGCTTAGATGCTGGGAGTGGGTTGAACCCATATTAAAATGTGGGGTCTGGGCACTCCTGGGTCGCAGTGCTCAGTCGAGGCGGGGATAATCAGTTGTCTTTCAAATTCCACTCTGCCTTAATGGGACAGGCGGCGAAGCTTTGAGTCCCAGCGTTTTACCAGCGGAGCTGGTTGGCTAGTTCAAACGTTTGCCTACTTAATAAAAGCTTAACTCATGTCTCACACTCGAGGGAGGTCACTGGAGCCCTTTTCATTTCCAGGACACGTGCGTAGTAAGGATCTTCCAGTGCCCAATTACAAGCTAGCGCGCGCTGCTCTCGCTGGAAATTACATTAATAAGGCGCATCTCCGTGCCTGCTTTAGTCATGACTCGAGCCCGTCCTTACCAGCCAATAAAAAAACAAGGAAAAAAAGAAAGGGGAGACCATAATAGCCAATCAGGAAATAGCACCTCTGTGGCTGGGTAAAATTGAACACAACAACCAATGAAAATCGTTCACATGATTCTTGAATATTTAAGATCGCTGGAATAAGGTCATATCCTTTGCAGGCACAAGAGTATTAAGTCGATCCCCTGTTTTAATATTACAACAAATTCTAACTTGTTTGACAGAAAAAATTAGAGGATTGATCGCTGTTAGAGAATGTTGCCCCTGGTAGCATCTGTTTTTCAATGCTTGGCGTGAGAGGAAATATCTCAATTTTGACTAAAAATAAGCTTCCTTGTGTAGGAAAGCCTATTAAATTCATGCAGTGAGTATACATTGGAGCCCTACTCATGCCTATGTTTGATGGTTGCACGGATCAGTGGCTGCTACAACAATTGAGGGAGAGTGCTGGAGAAGGAGAAGGAGGGAGGAGAAGAAGGTCAAAAAAAGAAGGAGAAGAGGGAGAAAAAGAGCAGGCTGGACAGTCCAGCAAACCCACAGGGAGGAGGAGGAGGAGGAGGAGAGACAGGCAAGAAATGGATGAGGACATGGCGTGAGCTAGCGATCCAACCATTTATTTCATATTGCTGGCCACATTTAAATGTTTTTTTTTATGTATTGGGTGTTGGGTGCCTGTGCCCCAGCAAAGCTAGAATCGCCCCTGGTCACACTGTTCGCCAGCAGCAACATCCATCTTATTTGTTTTCAAGTAGCAGGGAATTCAAGCCAAACCGTTGCAACTCTGCCATCAATCATTATGTTAAGCCCACCTAACGACTCTATACACGATTTCATTTGGCCTGATTAAGTTTCGATTTCTGGAGCTCACAAGCCAACGGAGAGTTGCTAGACTAGCCCTGGCAGCAAATGTAATTTGTGTCTAGATTTATAGGCTATGTGTCTCACGCTCAATGCGTGAGACTTGAGAGGTCTGTCAGGCAAACAAAAATATAGATATAGATTCAGATATGTATATTTATCACCCAGAGATAAGAAATACTCTTCTCTGATTGGCTGCATGCCAGAGTGGCTATTAATTCTAAATAAGAGGACACCTATGTAGATCTGCATGGTAAAAAAATGAAAAAAAGAAGTACAACAAACTGAACATGTCGATTTCTTTTTAAAGTTTAAAGTTTAATTATTTTAAAAAAGGGACAGTAGCCTGACGAGCCAGACCCACATTAAAATGTAGGGTCTGGGCACTCACCGTTGGCAGTGCTCAGTCCGAGGGGCGGGATAATCAGTTGTCTTTCAAATTCCCTCTGCACGCAATATAGAGGGAGAGCAGATAGCTAACAAACGTTCAGAAAAAGTCCTGTTGGCAAATTTGAGGAAAAGTCGGTAAAGGGGCTATTTCACACAATTTGAGGGTGCTGAATTCAAATATTTTGTTTACCAAACTCAATTTTGAGTTTTAAGCTTGCTAATTAGCATAATTCACATACTTTTTGGTTTTACCATCAGATATCATAGGAATTGCAAAAAATAAGGCATTAATATACTCTTTATGTATCAGATATGTTGTAGGACAGGACAGGAATTACCCCAATGACAAATTAAAATAAGTTAAAATTAAAATATAAATTGAAAATATTGCCGCAAGCGGCAATTGCGGGCCCGAGCACCTGCGGGCCGCAACCCGTGACATTTCAGAATCCAACAAAGCACCGATGTGGTGCATTTGTAAAATGTACATATTTAATGTGTGTGCTATTTGTTTTTGCATGTTATTTTCTGGCACATTTACTTGCTTGGCCATTTGGGGGCACAACGCAAGGTAGGCCCATTGTGTGTCATCATAATCATAATATAAATTAACCTGAGAAATTTCAGATTATTCATTTTAAGCAAAGAACATTTCTGATACACTTTTTGGCCAGATGGTGGCGCTATATTAGACATTTGAATTACACATGTGAATATCATCACAATAATATCCAATATTTTATAAAGTTTCAGATTAATCAGTTAAGGCATCATCCATTTCTGGCACATTTCCTGCTTGGCCCGGTGGTGGCGCTATGCCAGGCAGGCCCATTGGGTGTCTGGATATCATCATAATCATAATATCTATTAACCTGAGAAGTTTCAGACCATTCATTCAATGCACTGTGACTTTATGACACGTTTCATGTTTATGTGGTGAGATATTAAAACCACAATATATTTCAACATATCAAAAATCCCTTCACAATTTAACATCAGCAACATCTTGGCATAATGTATGCCAAATTTCACATGAATCTGACAAACCGTCTAGGAGCAGTATGTTGAAATTGATCATCTGTCATTCTTTCTGTTGCCAGTTGGTGGCGCTATGCATTATGGGCATGTGAATATTATCATTAACATGGTATTGAATGACCTATGAAATTTAAAACATTTCAAGCTATGCATGGTGAATTATGTCACATTTATTGTTTGTGTGGAAGGGTATTAAAATGAATAATTTTGCCACTTCGTCAAATTACAACATATCAAAAAAAAAGCTTCACAATTTAGAATCAGAAACATCTTGGCGTCATGTATACCAACTTTGACATGAATCGGATCAACCGTCTAGGAGGAGTATGTTACAGTTTTTTCTGAATGCTTAAACACATTTTTTGTAACTATGGCTTTTTTTGCAAAACTCTACACACAAATGGCAAAACCACTCACTGAGTTAAGCAAAACTAAAAGCACAAACACTGCTTTGCACTCAGTTTACAATTTTGTAACACACACTTTACACAACTGTAGGCACAATGGCAGTATTTACACTATTTTGCCAACTCTCTGGCACACTTTCTCATGTGAAAACTGTTTTAGATAATTAGTTCACTTTTTTGCAATCAGCCTAAGCACTATAACTAAGCCACAGGTAATGTACAATGGGTGCGATGGGTGAGCAGGAAGAGTGAGAAGAAAAAAAAACAGACAAAAAAACAGTGTACATGTGGGGATATTGTCATGTCAGGCCTGGATCGTCATTCCAGAATATATTTTTCCCGTGCCTTGGACTAGGACATTGCATGTGATGTAGACAGAATTTTGAGAGAGACGACCCGATGTAGACTGATTTGTTTTGTCTCAGTGAAATGCTATTTTGTGTTTTGACTTGAAAAAAAAACACTTGTGTTTGTTTTGATGTGTGTAAAATAAACACTAATACTTGAAGTTGGGATCCCTGTATGTTTACAGAACTATGACAAAAGTATGACCTCAAACTGACATAGTCTACCTTGTGCACAGAGAAAGCAAAAGCCAGATGTGTTTTTCAATCAGTGTGTTGTTGGCACATTGTGTGCTTACTATTGTGATGGCTTGTGTTTACTGTTAGATATTTTAAAACACCATTTTTACGAAGGTGTGAAGAGTTAAGCAAGGTGTGTTAGCTTTTTTGCAAAGAGAACTACAATGTTTTGCTGATTGGGTGAGAGGTTTTTGCCATTTGTGTGTAGAGTTTTGCAAAAAAAGCCATAGTTACAAAAAATGTGTTTAAGCATTCAGAAAAAACTGTAATAATCCTTACAAAAACAATAGGGCCTGGCCCAGAGGCTGGGGTTGCTGGGGTCCTAATACAGTTTTTTCTGATTGCTTAAGCACATTTTTTGTAACTATGGCTTTTTTTTGCAAAACTCTACACACAAATGGCAAAACCTCTCACCCAATCAGCAAAACATTGTAGTTCTCTTGCAAAAGCTAACACACCTTGCTTAACTTTTTCACACCTTCGTCAAAATGGTGTTTTCAAACAGCTAACAGTAAACACAAGCCATCACAATAGTAAGCACACCAATGTGCCAACAACACACTGATGGTATGAATATAAAACACATCTGGCTTTTGCTTTCTCTGTGCACAAGGTAGACTATGTCAGTTTGAGGTCATGCTTTTGTAGTTCTGTAAACATACAGGGATCCAAACTTCAAGTATTACTGTTTACTGTATTTACACACATCAAAACAACACAAGTGTGTTTTTCCAAGTCAAAACACAAAATAGCATTTCACTGAGACAAAACAAATCAGTCTACATCGGGTCTCTCTCTCAAAAATTTCGTCTACATCACATGCAATGTCCTAGTCCAAGGCACCGAAAAAAATATATTCTGGAATATCCAGGCCTGACATGACAACATCCCCACATGTAGACTGATTTTTTTGCCTGTAAAAGGGCTATTTCTTTCTCTTCTTACCCTTCCTCTTCCCCCTCCCCATCCTCCTCTTGCTCATCTTTGTCCTCTTCCTCTAACTTCACCTCCTTGTCCTTGTCATTCTCTCCCCTCACTTCTTCACCTCAAGATCCCTCTTCCTCCTCTTCTTCCACCTACTTCTTCACCTCCACGTCCTATTCTCCAGCCTCCTCTAATTCTTACTTTTCTCACTCTTCCTGCTCCCTCTATTGTACCCATTGTACATAACCTGTGGCTTATTTATAGTGCTTAGGCTGATTGCAAAGTGAACTAATTATCTAAAACAGTTTTCACATGAGAAAGTGTGCCAGAGAGTTGGCAAAATAGTGTAAATAATAGCCATTGTGCCTACAGTTGTGCAAAGTGTGTGTTACAAAATTGCAAACTGAGTGCAAAGCAGTGTTTGTGCTTTTAGTTTTGCGAACTCAGTGAGTGGTTTTGCCATTTGTCTGTAGAGTTTTGCAAAAAAAGCCATAGTTACAACAAATGTGTTTAAGCATTCAGAAAAAACTGTAATAGCTAAAATTCAGTATGAAGTTTAGAAACAAAATAGATTCCTTTATAATAAATTGATAGAATAGTAGGTGACTGCTCATTTTTCTGTAGAAAGTACTTTGTCACTAACTATTATGTACAGTTGTCAGTCTTTACAGAGGATTTACACTGTATTTTTTTTACTGTAAAGGCGACTGTGCTTGCCTAGTTGAAACATCTCACTGGTGCTCTTTCCTATCATTCAAATTCCAGCCATGCAAAAAAATGGAAGAGTGTGCATGTTTGAGGAGTGCTGAAGAGTGCTATGGAGATTGCATTATTTGCAAAAAATGTAGACAAGATATCCTTTATAGTGCAACAAAAAGAAACATTCTCCAGTCATCAGTTCTCCATCATTACTGCATATGATGCTGAAAGGGAAGTGGACCTAGGACAAATCCTCAGCTATGAACTGATTAATGTCCCTGTACTGTAGCTATTGCAGATAGCGATGGTTATTTGTGAAGTGGAAATAAGTCTATCCTCACTCAAGTGTTGTCTAGCAATGTGGAATGTCCAGTAGTGATCACTGCAAAAACTGCTCATTCAGCACTGATAATAGATGCTCAAGATCTAGTTATGTCTTTAGGACACCCATCAGACTGCAGCACATTTAAGAAGTATAGTCAAGCAACGTGTAAGAATGAACAGGTATGATAAGGGATCAGATTCCAAAAATAATTCAGTGGAAATGCATGGATTCCAGTTGCTGCTACTTGCTGAAACTGGAATCCATGCATTTCCACTGAATTATTTTTGGAATCTGATCCCTTAGGGACCGTTCGTTATTTATAAACGGGGTCACCGGAGGGATTTTGAGTGCTTCAATCAAAAGTTGTATGACCCTCCCCAGCCTGTAAGAAAATTTTCAACGACCCTCCAGCAGTCTTTTTAAAAAAGACATGACCCTTCCCCGGCCAATTATCGATACCTTCCGCCCACGCTGTAAAGCGCTATGAAAAGACATCGACTTCAGCAATCTTTCTAAACTCACCCTCTGCTTTCTGATCTTACACATCACACTTCACCAAGATAGTAGATTTACTCACTAACATTGTTGTGGAAACACAATAAGCATGGTAACTAAATGCACACTTCCTGCAACTGCATACCTACTTGAAATAAGTTACTCCTCTAGTAAGTATTCACATGAAATAAAACAATAAAACATTGAGACCATTCAACAAAGCACACTGGGTAATAACAAATTCAACACATGAACTTGTTGCTATGGACTCGTCTCTAAACTTCCTCAGTCATTGTAAAGCTGCGAAGCTGAACATTGTCCAAAACTCAATTTCTCAGACGGCGTCAATTTGGGAGCTTGACTACACTCCTTCTTTCTCAAATGACTTTGAAAATGCCGTTTGCACAATTTCACAAATAATCACAGGGACGAAAAAATACCTAACATGCCAAATTTGTCCGGGTTTAGGCCTATCATTTTAACTTTTCCCCGCTGTCTTGCCGTTTTAATATTTTCCGTAGAATATATATTACTGTAATACTCTCTAACATTAGTCCTGCATTCTGGCCCTGTGTGTTGTCCTGTTGTTACCCCTTGCCCTTCCAGAGAAACAGATGTATTCAAATCATCGTTTTGCTTGCTTAAATGCGAACTCAGAGTGATGTTAACCTACAGTAGGCCTATTTAAGTTAACAACGTTGTTTGTAAGTGAGAGCACGATTCATTGGCTTGCAGTGTTCGGGTCGTAGGCTATGTCTATGTGGCACCTGCCAGGCTAAGAGCCAAAGAAATCCCCCTGTATATTCACTCCAAGTTGGCCTACCATAACTTACCAACTCTACACTGTAGACCATAAATTGGCTATTTATATGACTTGTATTTGTATGTATTTGTTTAACTGTATGAAGCAGAATTACGCACTACTTTGGAACGTAACACATTTTTGTTGGCAGGGAGAGAATGACAGCGATTAACAAATTGCACTTGTTGCTGGTTACCAATAAATAGGGCCTACTATATATTTTTTTGCAAACAACAAAAACAGAAAGGATGGAGACAGCAAAGCTAGAGATGGGCAGGAACAAGGTCAATTGGTAGAAATGCTTGTCAAAACGTTAGGAGCTGGATGTGTGGATGAATGAAGCACAAGTATGCTTTATAAGCATGCACACTGTTTAAAGTTAGGCTAGGCTACACGGTAAACTAAGTAAACCAAAGTTAAATTTAGCTTTTTTAGGGCTGGATAAAGTTGACCAAATGGATATAGGCTGTTAGGCGGAATAAAGTAGGCTACTTTGTTGCTCAAACCCTTCCAACGTGGGGACGGATGTTGACATTTTTCCGTATTTTGCGGAGAAACCCGGAAATCTCCCTTATTTTCATTGTTCAATGTTGACAGAGCTATGGAACGAATATGGCGACAGAAATCAACAATCAAACAAGCCACTTTGATTTTTTGCTGTTTTTCATTAATACAAAAAAAGATGGGTGACCCCCTCCTAGACAAAAAAAGTTAGGTGACCCTCCCCTCAACAAAGAATAAAAGACATGACCCTCCCTATTTTCCTCCGGTGGCCCGTTTATAAATAACGAACGGTCCCTTATCATACCTGTTCATTCTTACTCGTTGGGTTCGACTTATCGGACTAAATTCAAGATGGCTGCAAGCGCTAAACTTAGTGAAGATACTGTCTGTATAAATCGTCTTGTAAGTAAACTACCAGTGCTTTTTCAAAGTTCTCAATGTCTCGTTTTAAATGTCAGGGCCCTCGAAGTCTACCAATGAAGTGTGGAGATACATTGAGCCTCATAAATGGGTGTAAAACAGTGATTTATTTGCATGGCTAGCCCGATGCGAAGCACCACTATTGAAAAAAAAAGCTGTTGGTAGCATCGGCTAACAAGCCAGATTTTTGGAGTGCAGGGGACAAGCCGAGATGGGCTATGAGACATACGTTCACACTCTGTATCATGTTTCAATACACTTTAGGTCAATATCACACCGGAATTCTCCTTTAATTACTTACATGTACATATGACATGTATGTTGTGTTGTGTCTTCGATGTCTTGGAACAGGTCTACTAATTCACTACATAGTACATAGGCTATATCAACTGTGTTGGTACCAGTGGTGGACGAAGTACACTAACTATGTACTTAAGTGAAAGTATAGATACCTTGTGTCAAATATTACTCAAGTAAAAGTGGAAGTATGCTCTTGGAATTTCTACTTGAGTAGAAGTATAAAAGTATTTGCCTTAATATATACTTAAGTATTAAAAGTACCTCAATGAATTATGGTTCTAATGGCTTTTTATAATTTTAAAGGTTAAAGGTTATTGCCATTAGGTAAGACCAAGTGGTTATGAAATAACAGCACTAGAGAACAATTATTTAATTTTACATTTATTTGTAACTTAGTTGCACATTTAATTACAAAATGTTGCATAAAACATAAGCCCCTTTTCCTATATCACATCTGTATGTCTGAAATGTGTTACCCTTAAACTTCTAAATACCATTACAGGAGCTAGTTCCACGAAATCAGAGAATGTGGTGTTATACTACTTGGTGCTGAAGACTAGTGATAGTAATGATATTCCCTACACCACCCTAGGTACAAAAACAGACAAAAGTCAAAATAAAACCTTTGATCAAACGTGAAAAAAAATGTCATTATAGGAACTAGTTTTTGCATAAATTCCACAAACTTACAGAGCATATCAGTCTGCACAGAAGACTGTAAAAAGTATGTATAGTGATACTCTGGTACAAACATAGGAAGTCAAAACAAAATACTCTGCCAGATATCAGAAGTGGGAATAAAAACTACCATTACATGAACCAGTGAAGCATTATGTTATACCAATTTGTTTAGAAGATTATAGAGTAGGATACTCTGGTACACAACAACAAAGTCACAACAAACCAGTTAACCTGACCTACCCTGAATCACAAAAGGCATGCTAAAACAGCGAGCCTAAAATGGCAGAGCTGTTCATTATTTACTAAAGCTGAAATATTTCTTTATTTCCTTCAGGAGGAGCTGGTTCTCAACATTTTTTTGCATCCAGCCTTGCCCGCCGTGGACTAAAAATCAGCCCAGCTGTGCTTCTAAATAGGCTCACAAGCGGCTGAAGCTGGTAAAGTGGTGTTAAGTTTAAGAGATAACTTACACACTACAGGGTACGACTTCAATATATCCTTGTGGTCTACCTTTGAGGCAAGGTAGCCTTCTAATTGTTTAATATTTTCCTGACCATCAGATGTCTTCATGCTTGCAAAGAAGTCCTCATCATCTGATGCACTGGAGCCATTAGCTGGCGATTGATGTGAAGGGTCTTCCTCCAGATGGTCCTTAATGTAGTCCAGGCCTGAAATGGACATTTAAATAAATGCTAAAAAATCAAGTCACTGTAATCATGCATTCCTCCATGTTAAATCAGAATGACAGAATTTTGAAGGTGCTAGAAATGTAATGTATACCCATTTGAGCTTGTAAACTTTTTAAAGTGTTTTGGTTATTTTGTTTCTGTGAATCTAACTTTAAATACTTTTCTGACACAAAACTGGATCACTAATGTAGTCTTACCTAGTTTTATGACGTTTTCTTCAGAGGTCCACGATGTTTTAAACTTTGGGACAAGGATAGCAGCAGCAATAAATTCTGGTTCCAGAAGCATGTCTTCAAAGCGTCGCTGCAGGCCCTCTTGGACAGCATCCACCAATGGTTTGCAATATCTGCAACTAGTGCGGATTTTGTGAAGCTTAGTGATGAGGAGCGTCAAAGTAGGTAGGAGCCATCCCATCTGAACGTCTGCTTCGGATTGCAGAATGTTGAGGGCCTTGGCGAGTGGTCCCATGGTTTTGGCATACTCCTCCAAAAAGGCGATCTCGACTGGACTCAGCCTAGCAGATTCGTACAACAGCAATTTATCAATTAATGTGGTCATACGGTTAATTCTGCATGTGTGTGTGTGAGTGGGGGGAGGGGAGATTTACAAAGTGACATTTATAGGCCTCTGGAATAGGGCTCGGTGATAAAACAATAACTTATCGTATGCCGTGATATTGATCAGCTGTCTAAAGCAATACATGAATTTAAAACTCCAAAAACAATACTTACATGGGCAACTTGGTGAAGTGAATACAGTTCTTAGAGCTCCTTCTCCCTGATCTTTAACAATTGTAGGATTCTCTCGACAGCAAGAAACAAAGAATTCCACCTTGTTAGCGTTGGGACGGATAAGCTGAATTTTGCACACATTCTCTATAAGCTCTGCAGCAGTAGAAGATCTCCCACATTTGTTCCATAGTCCATAGCATTTTGAAAAAGCTGATCTAGACAACCTTTTGAACGCATCGTTTGAGTTTGCTTTGGCGCATCCACTGTGGAGACAAGATTCAATAAGTGACAGGGATCGATGATGCTTAGGGAGTTGGAATTGCAAACCATCATCTTCATTTAAGATAGATGTGACTTCAACAAAATCCACTTCAACCCCATCACACTCCTGGTCCTCATCACCCATCTCATCACCATCTTCAGACTCATCTGAAGGAGAATTGTTGTTTTCATCTTGTTCTCCATTGCATATTCGAATGCCTTTAAGAAATTGGACCCGTTGTCCGTAGTAGTTCGGGTTATCTTGTTCTGTATGCCAAATTCTGAGTGTATCTCATTTAACGAATTAGCCAAGGCGCCAAAAAGTGTGTGCACCTTTGAGCTGCTTGCATGCTAAGCGCCACTGAACACCTCTCTAGGCTATTGGGATCAACCCAGTGGGCAGTAACTCCAAGAAAACCCCTCCGCCTTGCACTCCAACAATCTGTTGTCGTAGCAATAAAATCAACCTTGTCCATAGCTTCTTTGATGTTCCTCTTCATCACAATTGCAGCCTCATCTATCTTGCGTCGCAAAGGTGGTCCTGGACATCAGAGAGGCATTGGGCTGAAGATCTTGCAAGAGATCTTGAAATGATGGCTGCTCTACCACACTAAAGGGCTGGAGACTCTGAATTACAAAATTCAAAACAGCATGATCCACATTTCTTTGAGAAACTCCCTTTGTCTCACCTAACTTTAACTGTTTTAAAGTTGAAGGAGCGTCTTGGTTCTTTGCTTTTCTTTTGCGTGGGGCAGTCAAAGCGTCATACCTATCCACAACACTTGCATGCTTTCTCTGAAAAAAAACATAAAAATCCAACCATTAACAACATGTCCACATACAGTAGGCTACTCCCACTAATAAATAAAATACACATTTTTGCATTTCCTAGATCTAGGCTACACTGTATGTTTATATATATGTATATTAATCAATTGTGATCTTTAAAAGGTGAACTCGAAATTAGGGGATTTCTTTTAATAGCCTAGCAAATTCAACAGCCAATTCCTTATCATGCCATACCATGCATTTAAAGCAAGTCAAAATGCATTCAACTTGCCTCATTATCCCGCTTATGGCTAACTGTTACTTGCCAAAACGAAAACAAAACATAAACTTCACCCAATTTGTCTTCAAAAGCCAATTGGGCTACCATTTTTAACCGTTTTCTGCTGAGAAATGAAGGCAGGCTACTTCGCCAAAGACAACGAACTTAAACATTCTTTTGAACGAAAAAAGGCCACTTTGCTTGACAGCAGTCCAAGAATTGACCACGGAACGCTAGGAAGGGGCCAGCTATGCTAGCGTAGCTGCTCAACTAATTTAGCCAAACACACAATGCAGACAATGTAGGTTAAATTTAAAATAATTCGGTTGCTAGTCATCAAACCTACCAGAATGAAAATCACTTACCTCGACGTGTTTCTTTAAATTCGAGGGAGAATTCTTGAACGAGGATATAATATTGTTCTTCGGCAGGCAGAGAAGACACTTGAAGTAAAACGAATCCTTCTTCCTTTCCACCACTTCAAAAAGTTCGCCTAAATAAGGCCACGGGTGTTCAGGCAAGTCAGTGTCGGACGTTTCTTCCAACAGTTCTGTCATTATTGTTGTAGCATTAAGTGAGCATGAGCATCATCCTGCAAAATGCTTTGCGTTGTAATGATTTCAACCTAGCTCTCCCGCACACAATGTCTCATCATTGACATTCTGTAGAAAATATTACAGATTCACGCCCCCCAGGTATTGATTCGAATGGCATTATACATGTGGATGGGTCTGAGAATGTTTTCTGCAGGGTAACATACAATACTACTACCATAGATCAAGCTGTGTCATGCAATAGCATGACTTATGCTTATAGTTCTATTCCAACGCTGATTTCTACCCAACGTATAGTAAAAAGAAAAGACAAATTTAAAACTAGAAACCTAACAAATATTCTTTCCATACCTCAGCATATTCCTCAAAAGCCAGAGGCATTTTCAGCTAACATGGGTTTACTAAATATAGGTGCACTTACTACCAAAACCTTTGCAATCAATGATTTTATTAGTGAAAAAAAAATTGGATTTTCTGTTTCTTGTTGAAACCTGGCTGACTTCAGACAGCGAAGCTGTTCTTGTTGAGACTTGTCCCCCAAATTATAATTTCTTCCACTCAATTAGACAAGGCAAACGAGGTGGTGGAATTGCCTCCATTCTCTCAAACAAATATAGTTGCACACGAGTCAACTTTGGCGAATTCGCTTCCTTTGAGTATATTGCCCTCACTCTGAAGGCTGACCCAGTTGTACTTCTATTAACCTTATACCGCCCTCTAAACTATGGACTGGCTTTCTCGACCAGTTTTCTGAACTTATGTCGCTCATCATCACTAGCTATGATCGGATAATTGTAAATGGCGACTTCAATATTCATGTCAATAAGACAACTGATGCTAAAGCCAGTAAGTTCCTTAATGTGTTGGACAGTTTAGAGCTAAAAGCAGCATGTTACAGGACCCACCCACAACCTTGGCAACACCCTCGATCTAGTCATTTCCAGAGGGATAGAAGTCACAGACTTATCAGTAAATGATATAAATATGTCTGATCATCATTGTGTATCTTTTAATATTGTACTACATACTCCAAAAATTCATCCCGAAATTGCAATCAAATCGCGACTCTTGGACATTAGAGCAGAACAGCAGTTCATAGCTCTTATAGACTCCATAAATTTAGATATTTTACATCATCCCATTGATCAAATGGTAGAGGCTCTTAATCGTGAATTAGGCGCTCTGCTTGACAGAGTGGCACCCTTAAGACTAAAAAAGGCCCTGTAGCAAACTGACACCTTGGATGAACGAAAATATCCATGATCTAAAAAGATCATGTAGGAAAGCTGAGAGAACATGGAGAAAAACTAAGTTACAGGTTCACCGTGCCATTCTAAAAGAAAAAATTGCAAATTATAATAGAGCTATTCGGAATGAGAGGAGGAACCACTTCTCTAAGGTAATTGCTGAAAACAGTAGAAACTCTAGGGTGTTGTTCTCTACCATTGATAGGCTATTGCATCAAACACCTTTTGACACACTCAGTCAGGCATCCTCTCTAAGATGCTTAAGAATTTGCAGACTTCTTCAAAAACAAAGTCATTTCTATAAGGGAGGCTATTGGTAACACAAGTAATATGTTTGATAGTACACCCAAAAACAGCCCCCCAAAATTAAGGTCCTTTAGCACTATTACTCAATCTGAGCTTGGTAAAATTATAACTCAAACCGGCTCTTCAACATGTGTTTTAGATCCAATCCCTACTACATTCCTCAAAAAAGTATATGAAGGCTTAGCTCCCTTTTTTCTCAAGGTAATAAATACCTCATTAGAAACAGGTATATTTCCAACTGCTTTTAAAACCGCTGTTGTGAAACCTTTACTTAAAAAGTCAAAACTTGACCATACCAATCTGAGCAACTACAGGCCTATATCAAATCTATCGTTTTTTGAGCAAAGTACTTGAAAAAGTTGTTTGCAATCAGTTAAATACCTTCCTCAACGAAAACAGTATCCTTGAAAAATTCCAATCAGGTTTTAGATCAAATCACAGCACAGAAACGGCTCTAGTAAAGATAGTCAATGATCTCAGACTAGCTACCGACTCAAACAAAGTCTCAATCCTTATTCTTCTGGATTTGAGTCGCGGCATTTGACACCATTGATCATAGCATCCTAATTCACCGCCTTGCAAAGTGGGTGGGTCTCTCTGATAATGCTCTAAACTGGTTTCAAACCTACATTACTGGCAGAGATTTTTTTATATCAGTCTAGGAGATCAAGTATCTGAAAAACATGACTTGCCTTTTGGTGTGGCCCAGGGAGCTGCCTTGGTCCCCTGCTATTTTCTCTATATATGCTCCCATTGGGAAACGTCATAAGTCAGCATAATGTAAACTTCCACAGCTCATGAGATGATACCCAATTGTATCTTTCTGTGGAGCCAACTAACCCAGATGGCCTTTGCTCCCTCACTGCATGCCTAACCTCCATTAATCAGTGGATGAGCAAAAAAACTTTTTGAAACTAAATGATGACAAAACAGAGGTACTTCTGGTTGGACCAAAACTAAAAGCGAGATATTATTCTTAGTAATCTGGGGAACTTGGCACACCAGGTCAAACCAAAAGTAACAAGCCTCGGTGTCATCTTAGATGCAGAGTTAAGTTTTAAGCCCCATATCAGTAAAGTTACTCAGACAGCCTATTTCCACTTGAGAAACATTGCCAAAGTCGGCCCTTTTTTAACTCAACAAGATGCAGAAAAGCTAATTCACGCCTTTATCACTAGCAGGTTAGACTACTGCAATGCACTTTTCACTGGTCTTCCCAAAAACATCTAAAGAAATTGGCACTCATACAGAACTCTGCGGCTAGACTTTTAACTAAGACTAAGAAAGAGAACACATCCCCCTGTGTTGGCTGAACTGCACTGGCTCCCTATTTCCTATAGAATTGATTTTAAGGTTATGTTAATTACTTACAAAGCTCTGAATGGCATAGCACCTTCATATATCTCTGAGCTTTTAATATCTTATCAACCACAAAGGAAACTTAGATCATCCAATTCTAATCTTTTAATCGTACCCAAAGTGCTCCACAAACAAAGTGGAGAAGCTGCGTTTATCCATTATGCCCCAAACTATGGAACACCCTGCCTCTGTACATCAAGCAGGCGAGTTCAGTAAATATTTTTAAAAAAAGATCTGAAAACATACCTGTACAGGAAAGCTTTTAGTTAACTCATCTTATCCTGTAGACTACATTTTTCAGATTATTCTACATCTGCTACTATTGGGCGCAGCCAGCCAGAAGCGGATGGGCTCCCCTATTAAGTCAGGTTCTGCTCAAGGTTTCTTCCTGGAATATGGGAGTTTTTCCTTGCCACAGTTGCCATATATGGCGTGCTTGTGGGGGGGTAAGAGGGTTAAGGCTGCCAGTCTTATGGCGTCATTTTCTATATTTTTGATATGTTGCTGAGTATAACATAAACAGCAAAGAAAAAGTGATTGATAATGACTGACTGACTATTATTGTGTTACATGTTTCAAATGTAAAGCACTTTGAGCTGCATTCTGTGTATGAAAGGTGCTATACAAATAAAGCTTTATTATTATATTATTATTATCAAACAAACCGAAATCGAAAGGACTTCAGAGCAAATTGCGCGCTGAGCCCTGATTGGTTTGTGATTGTGCACTGGCTGTGACCAGAGAGTGTTTGACCTCTCATTACGATTCGCTTTGGTAAAATGGAACGAGAGGTTTTAATAAATGGAACGGAGTAAAAAGTACGATTTTTCACTTAGAAATGTAGTGGAGTCAAAGTATAAAGTATCACCAAATATAAATACTTGAGTAAAGTACAGATACATCTATATGTTACTTTAGTACAGGAACGAATTACATCTACTTCGTTACTGTCCACCACTGGTTGGTACACACATATTGCTCTTTGATACAGTGGCACAAACCCATTAAAATGAAGTGTACCAGTTAATTACTTACAATTACATATTACATGTATGTTGTGTCATGTCTGCCATTACCCTACATACTGTAGTACATGTATCAACTGTGTTGGTACACATTTATTACTCTTTTGATACAGTGGAATAAACCCATTAAAATAAAGTGTACCAGTTAAGTACTTACATGGACATATTCTATACATCCTGTCAATGATGTCATGCATCCTGTAATTGATGTGTTGAAACGTGTCTGCTGTTACACCACACAGTACATGTGAATTAGTAGACCTGTTCCAAGACATCGAAGACATAACATACATGTCATATATACATGTGAGTAATTAACTGGTACACTTAATAGGTTTATTCCACTGTATCAAAGAGTAACAAGGTTGTAGCAGCACAGCTGTTACAGTACATGTACACTGAAGACAATGAGGCCTTGACTGGAGCTAAGAATGATTTGTATTTCAAATCTATCATGACCAGATTTACCCCATCCAGCAGGTCTCAGGTCAGCTCTTTGCCTCTGATGAAAATTTAGACAAATTGGCAAAGTTTTGTAAAAGCACTCAGTATTACAATGTAACAACTATATGTAGGTACCCACAAATACATAATGCAAGTACAATGATAGTACCTGATAGTACATGTTGTTACACTAATTAGGTAGGTACACTGTAACAGCGACACATTAAAATAAAGTGTTACCATGGCTTTTTTACGCTCAAACATGTATTTAGAGAACACTTTTATTTGGTTTTAGTGATTACTTTTGAAATCAACCCAATTTAGGGAAAAATAAGCAAAAGAAATTCGCTATTTTAGGTTAAAATGCTGATTATGCAGCTTAGAACTCAGAATTGAGCTTGGTAAACAAAATATTCAGAATCAGCACCCTCAAATTAGGGTGGTTTACCAACATTTCCTCAAATTTGCCGTCAGAAGTTCTCTTCTGTGAAGCTGCTCTCCCTCTAATAGGACAGCGCTATGAGTCCCATGCATTTTCCCACCAGCTGAGACCCTGGTTGGCTAGTTCAAACTTTTGCCAACTTAAAAAAGCAACTTTCGTGTCCAGCTGTTGTAACAGCAACATCCATCTTCTTTGTTTTCAAGTAGCAGGGAATTCAAGCCAAACCGTTGCAACTCTGCCATCAATCATTTTGTTAAGCCCTAACGTCTCTATACAAGATTTGATTGGCCTGATAGAAGTTTAATTTTTCCAGCTCACAAGCCAATAGAGATTTGCTAGACTAACCCTGGCAGCAAATGTAATTTGCTGCCGCTAGGGTGCGTCTAGATTTCTAGGCTAAAGGTAAGTGTATATTAATGAACATTTCGAAGAATGTAAATATATAGGATTATAGCCGAAGGCTAATTTCCATCCTTAGTCAGTAAAACATCACATTAAAAAATTACATACATTACAGATCAACAACAGAGGACAAATTATAGATCATTCCAGCTAATGACAACAGGTTTGGTTTTGCAGTAGACATTTTTTAAACTGTTTGGAAAATGAGGTGAGAGTTGATAATTCACATATTGTGCTTGGTAGTTCCAGGTATTGGTTGGAAAAAAGTAGCCTGGCCAAATGCACTTCTCCTCAAGGGAACAGTGCAGTTACCTCTGGAGCCTGCTCTGGTTGTGCTGTTTGAGTTCTTTTCTTTATAACTGAACCACTTGTTCATGCTATAAAGGCATCACAATTGCCTATAGTGCCAACTGGGCGATAAGCGAGATAAGCCTTTGAGGTGTCCCATTATACGGAATTAATGGACTTAGGCTAATGCAAAAATACAGATCCAAAATACAGGTGAAGATTTAAAGGCAGTCGCACATGCACATACACTTTAGTGTACACACATACTATGCAGTGCATACCTGTAAAGGACATATACATATCCTGCTATTGCACAGTCCAGGCTGCTGGAGAGCACAGCAGAGAACAAACAGGCCTGCCTCAAAACGTTATCGGCCGACTGGGAATTCTTTTGCTTTACAGTGAAGGGGGAACCTCACTAACCACCACCAATGGTGGTGATCAGAGATGTACAGATTGTGGAGGCTAACTAGTCAGTCTAAGCACAAACAGGCAAGCTGAGAAAGTGGAGGAAAGGTGCTCATGATTATGCTGCCTTCCTCCCCCCCAGTAGGAAAGAGGACGTCTGTGATGAGCAGATCTGTCTGTGGAGAGGACGGGGTCCGTCAGCTGGAGACCCTCCCCATGGTGAACCCCCCTGATCCCGCCGCCGAGGAGGGGGCTGAGGGGCGCTGCCTCAGCCACTTCCTGCGCCTCATCCTCCAGGAGCTGCAGACCGGTAGAACCCAGCAGAACCCAGCGCTGGAGCACGGGCGAGCCTGGTACCAGAACACTGTGGTCCGGCCCATAAACACCGCCTTCTTCCTCCTCTACCTGCTCTCCATCTCCGTCTTCTTACTCTGTCTCTTCCTGGACTGGGTCTACTGGTAGACAACAAAGAGAGGAACACAGTCAACAATGTTGAGCAGCTCTCCAGAGCTATGTAGGCTATTGTTATTATTATTAGTAGTATTGGTATTAGCTATTCTAATCAAACTCAGCTTATGGATTATGAATTGTATTTGTATGCTGATAGACAGTCTCAGTCACAGTACTGGTTCCAACACTCTGTGCATGCTTGGGGGTGGGGGTTGTGAGGTTGTTGATAAGTGTCATAGTTTTGTCCTATAATAACACAGATTGTATAGTCATGGGATCAATGTGAGGGCCTAGTGAGATGTGTGAATTGTAATGAGGTACATTTCATGGTGAAAATAAAACGTACAAATACACTTTATTGATTTTTTGACTGATGTTTTGAACTTTCAATTCCACGGATGTTCGCTGTAAGTTTTGGGACGCAAGGCTTTAGGAAAAACTCATTCAATTCACTTCTCACTTCACACTTACAACAGCATGGTTATCCTCCAGCCGCTAGGTGGCGACATATCAGCGTGTTACGACCCTGTGGGTCTTGTTGTTTATTATTTGTGTTTGTTACTTTTGTTGTGTGCTTCCAGGCAGATTGGCGCAGCTGAGGGGTGGTGTGAAACCCTATGACGTCAGGGTAGCCCGGCCCTTTAAAAGGGGACTGACGTCATTGAGCTCGCTCTCATGCTCGCTGTGGGAATCGTTCGTTGCCACCGTCGCTGCCGCACATCGCTGCCGCACATCGCTGCACTAGGGCCAGCCTCGGGCCTTGCCCGTGCAACTTGCCGTCATCTCTCTCACTCCCTGGGGTGAGAGACCAGGAGTGAGCGCCTGGCCGCCGAGGCCTTGTTTTTTCTTAATTTAGACATTTTTCCATACTGTTTTTTTTTGTATTAATAAATACACCATTTTATTAAGTTTTGTGTCTGCCCGTTTTTGTTATATCCCACAAGCCCTAGACCGGGATGTAACACAGCGCAACATCCATCTCCAACGATGCCAACTGGATAACCCCCCTCTTGAACACTAAACACACATCCGTCACCTGCTTTCCCAGTTCTCATCTGAATCATGTCGCTCTCTACTACAACATGAGCCCTACACTATGTGATAAACAGTGGAGCGTATGTCAGAGGAAAATGCCCCCTGCCCCCATGCTGGGGCAAACTGTCTAACCCCCAGCCCCAGGCAACAGTATGCCTCAGTGACTATATGTCTTGGAACCACCCACCCATCCCTCTCCAAACTCTCCCTGTTCCTGAATGGACAGCAGCACCACACAAATCCTCCTCATAGTGACAAGTGTGACGTGATGTGACTACACCCCCTCCTACACACACACACACACCAGACATCTTTTTTTTTTTTAATTGCAAAAAACACATTACATGTTATAGCAATTCATCACTTCATATACTGTTCAACATGTATATTCAATAACATACCATTCATACATACAAAACATACAAAACACATAAAACCTATTGCCAGGGGGTAAATGTCTATTTTAATTAAAAACATTAAAAACATCACAAACAGTAATAGTTTTAAAAGCTTTTGGTTTCGTAGAAAATCTAATTGAACATATGTATCGTTTAAACTCGTTTCTGAAAGCAATGAAGTGTTTTCCCTAGGAATTTATTTTTGTGAATATAATATTTTGCCATAATAATTAGCAGATCATTTAAAAATAGGCTGTTCGAGTTACGTTCATTATCTGCAAGACCAAATAGCACATTTTTCCAGAATTTTCCAAAGTTTTTGTCAATGTAATTCACTATAAAAAGGCACAGATCATGCCAGAACTCTTTTACAATGGGGCATTCCCAGAACAAGTGTACATCTTCCACAGAAGCTGCAATTCACATCTATATCTTTTTTGAATCTTTTTCCAATATCTACTTTAGTCGGGTAAACTCTATGAATAATCTTAAAGGACACTTCTTTAACATTGTTTGTTATTAGATAGCGATTAGGTAGGAGCCAGACTTTCTTCCATGCAATATCATCCACAAAATTAGACCAGAAGACAATTACATATGGTATTGAGGTAACCTCTCTCTGAAGAAGAGCTCTTATACATCTGTTGTTACCAGAGAAACATACTTTACCTACAGACATACGTGATGGAGATAACAAGGACATTCATACAGGATCTATTCTTTGTTGTGCTTTAAAAAGCATACAGACTCCGGAAGGTATGGCACCAAATACTTTGGCATAGTCCCCTGGTGTCACAGGGATACCATATTCTGATAGAAATAACTGATCTACCCATATTATATTATTATCAAACCAATGTTTTAGGAAGAGAGATTTATGCTTGTATAGAATGTCCTTGTTATTCCATAAGTAATAGCTGTGAGGAGAAAAATTGTGTTTGTAGATGAGAGACCATGCTAAGAAAGCCTGGCGATGGAAAGCAGATAATTTCACAGGGACTTTATCAAAGTTATAGTTACAAACCAGGAAAAAACTTAAACCACCCATTTGAGATAGCAAATGTTGCGGAATGATATTCCATATAGAGGAGGGATTTCTAAAAAAAATGTTTCAGCCAATTCAGCTTAAACAGGGTACAAAAATCCAAACAATTAAGCCCTCCATTTTCATATGAATTCATAACAACCGTTTTCTTTAAATAATGAGTCCTATTTTTCCATAAAAAAATTAAGAGCATATTGTCAATCTCTTTTAAAAGTTTGTCGTCAAGATGTAAAGCTAAGGCTGCATAAGTCAGTCTGGAGAGCCCTTCTGCCTTAGTAAGCAGTACCCTACCTCTTAATGTGAGGTCTCTTAGGAGCCAAAAATGTTTTTTGAGCTTTAAATAGGATAGGCTTAAAGTTCAAAGATGACCTCCTTTGCTGGTTCTTTGTTATTACTATTCCTAAATAAGATACTTACATGGGCGTAGGTTTAGGGTGGGACGCTAGTCTACTAGTCCCAATCAAAATTTTGAGATGACAAAATTGTCCCCACCAATATTTTAGCAAAGATAATGAATGTGTGGCCCAGACAACAATGGGTTAAGTTGTAGAGGCAGCTTAACCAATCAGCATGCAGCTCCCCGGTAACGTTGACAACAATAAACAAATGTATCAGACGTTACTAGATGAAGACCACTAACTGCTTTTACAGCTCATAACTGATTGGAAAAATAGAAGAACAACAGAATAGAATGAACTTCCAACTGTAACATCACGAACGAAGACAAACTAATTATACTTGAATACAGAAAAAAACGAGGAACAATCATAAGGCCGTTGATGACAAGAACGACGTTTAACGGTGGAAGTTTGGAATTCGGTCAGGTTTTTTAGTGTGGATGGAAACATTTTGTTAGATATGATGGCGAGCCAAACCCAACCTCTGAACCTTTGAACCCCCATTGCCTCCCTGGCGGTAGGACCACCCATGACTTTGACTGACTCTAGACTGACATTGACTTTCCCTTTTACCTCCCCACACCAGACAGATAATTTATTGAATGTACAATGATATGTAATGCATTAATCTTCATGATAATTTGGAAAACAAAGAACAGAACAGATTGATTGATACAGTGGATACTGATAACTTGCAATTGATACATTATATTACAGTGATTATCCTATTGTACTATTTATTTTTTATGTAACAAACTTACAGTAGTTTAGAGGGTGCACCCAACTTAGGATAGACCTGTTTTACTACGGTAAGATTTATGAATTGATGATATTTGTATATTACTATTTAATGGTTTTGCACATTTTGTGATTTATATATTTTGTTATTTATATCTGTTATTGATGTAATATTTGTACTATTTGCACTGCCTATCAATACAACTCACCTTTTATATTTAAATACAATACAGAAACGTACTAGTACACCATCCACGTGTTCTGAGTCATTGCATTACAACCTTCTACCTCCAGCAGTCTAACATAGAAATCTTCTGATAGAACTGGTCCAGACACTCTATAAAACTAGTTAGATAATTAAACAATATTTTCTGAGCCGAGTGCTACAGTAATTAATGGCGAGCCAGCCAGGAGGTAGATGAGTGTTTTGCAGTGCTTTTTGACCTAACCGGGACACAAATTTAGCAGTATTTAGTGACCCACAACCTTGATCTAACTATTAACATTAATATTTCAATACTTAGTGACTTTGAAATGCCGAAACATGGACATTGTTCAGAACCACGCTGTTAAAATTCCAAATGCCGTTTTAGTTAGAGTCATTACTGGAAATGAAAAAGATGAGGAAGTTCTAGATTTCCTTAAACAGTATGGATCTATTAACAGAATAATACCAGTTGAGGATTGTTCTTCAGAGTTATATCCAAGCTTAATTGTAGAATACAATTCAGGTGCTGCCGTAAAGGCCTTAGAACCAAAACTGCCCTATGCTCATGGTGGTGGTGACAGTATTTACCGGGTACAAGCTCTTAACAGTGTTAACTCACAAACTGTAGTATATAACACAACCAAAGCCTGCCTTACTGAACTCAAAGATATAGCCAAATGTAGTGAGAAAGATTTTGCTGAAGTTCTTAAAGACATGATGTCCCAAATTAGTCAGTCAATTGCTGATTTACCCCCTGCACCATCTAATGACACTGAGCCAAACCTTACTTCACCTGCATTAGCTGCAGTAATAACAAAACCCCCTTGTAATGCTCGTCAGAGCTACACAGATACACCAGTGCCCCCCACTCAACACACTAGGACCCTAAATACTACAGCTTTAACTGCCAATGATTTAAACCCTCCTGAAGTACAGAGAGTAGTAGTTGAGCACATTGTTAAAAGAGAAGACATTGGTCTGCAGATGCAGTCATGCCCTAAACTACGTGCCTTTTCTGGAAAAGCCCCCAGACCCCCTCATGAACCTGATTATGATACCTGGCGTTCCAGTGTTGAACTTATGATGAGTGACCCTGCCATGTCAGACCTACAACGCTCACGGAGAATACTTGAAAGCCTCCTGCCTCCTGCCACTGACATTGTCAAACATCTGAGCCCAAACAGTTTACCCGCTGCTTATCTTCAGTTGTTAGATTCTGCTTATGGAACCGTTCAAGATGGCGATGAGCTGTATGCCAAGTTCATGGGCACATTTCAGGATGCTGGTGAGAAATTGTCCGCTTACCTGCAATGTCTGCAGGTAGCTCTGAATCAGGCTGTTAGGCGAGGTGGTGCTGGAAGTGAGGAAGCTGACAAACATCTTCTCTTTGACTTTGACTTTGACTTTGACAACTCTCCCATACCCTCTAAACTACTGTAAGTTTGTTACATAAAAAATAAATAGTACAATAGGATAATCACTGTAATATAATGTATCAATTGCAAGTTATCAGTATCCACTGTATCAATCAATCTGTTCTGTTCTTTGTTTTCTAAATTATCATGAAGATTAATGCATTACATATCATTGTACATTCAATAAATTATCTGTCTGGTGTGGGGAGGTAAAAGGGGAAGTCAATGTCAGTCTATAGAGTCAGTCAAAGTCATGGGTGGTCCTACCGCCAGGGAGGCAATAAGGGTTCAAAGGTTCAGAGGTTGGGTTTGGCTCGCCATCATATCCAACAAAATGTTTCCATCCACACTAAAAAACCTGACCGAATTCCAAACTTCCACCGTTAAACGTCGTTCTTGTCATCAACAGCCTTATGATTGTTCCTCGGTTTCTTTTCTGTATTTAAGTATAATTAGTTTGTCTTCGTTTGTGATGTTACAGTTGGAAGTTCATTCTATTCTGTTGATATTCTGTTGTTCTTCTATTTTTCCAATCAGTTATGAGCTGCAAAAGCAGTTAGCGGTCTTCATCTAGTAACGTCTGATAAATTTGTTTATTGTTGTCAATGTTACCGGGGAGCTGCAAGCTGATTGGTTAAGCTGCCTCTACAACTTAACCCATTGTTGTCTGGATGGGAGGGTGTAGCTAATAGAGAAAATGTGAACAATACTCAAGAAACTGAGCTTAGCTTTGACTTTGACAACTCTCCCATACCCCCTGAGTGGAAAGAGCGTATCATTAGGATGCTAAAAGGAATGCCTGAAGTATTTGCCCATCACGATTTAGATTTCGGTTGCACAGACAAAGTAAAGCTGTATGCTTTAAATATTGTTTATAGAAAATATTGTTTAATTATCTAACTAGTTTTATAGAGTGTCTGGACCAGTTCTATCAGAAGATTTCTATGTTAGACTGCTGGAGGTAGAAGGTTGCAATGCAATGACTCAGAACACGTGGATGGTGTACTAGTACGTTTCTGTATTGTATTTAAATATAAAAGGTGAGTTGTATTGATAGGCAGTGCAAATAGTACAAATATTACATCAATAACAGATATAAATAACAAAATAAATAAATCACAAAATGTGCAAAACCATTAAATAGTAATATACAAATATCATCAATTCATAAATCTTACCGTAGTAAAACAGGTCTATCCTAAGTTGGGTGCACCCTCTAAACTACTGTAAGTTTGTTACATAAAAAATAAATAGTACAATAGGATAATCACTGTAATATAATGTATCAATTGCAAGTTTCATAAAAGATTACTCACCAATAGTTAGGCCACTTAATGAACTGACCCGTGGATATCCACCAGTCCACAAAGGTTCAAGGGCCAGAGGGAGACTTCAAAGTGATTCAGCAGTTGGGCATCCACCGAAAACCGAGGCAGTTGGGCATCCACCAAAAACAGCGGCAGTTGGGCATCCACCGAAAACAGAGGCAGTTGGGCATCCACCAAAAACGGCAGTTGGGCATCCACCAAAAACAGCAGCAGTTGGGCATCCACCTAGAACAGAGGCAGTTGGGAATCCACCAAACAAGACCAGTTACTTTAATCCGAAGGAACCATTTGGCTCCCACTGGACACGTGCATGTCAAGAGGCATTCGATACAGTCATCTTGAAACTCACCTCAGCCCCAGTTCTTGGCTTCGCAGATCCCAAATCACCATACATCTTGCACACTGATGCCAGTACCACCGACCTCGGAGCTGCATTGTACCAGGAACAGGAAGGTAAAATGAGAGCCATAGCTTTCGCCAGCAGAGGACTGTCAAGAAGTGAAGCACGCTACCCAGCCCACAAACTAGAATTCCTTGCCCTCAAATGGGCTGTGACAGAGAAGTTCCACGATTATCTGTATGGAACCCAGTTCACTGTTTTCACTGACTGCGAGATTGGATGCCACCAGCTATAGATGGCTTGCAGCCTTGTCGAACTTCACCTTTAAACTCCAGTATAGGGCAGGCAAGCTGAATATAGATGCAGATGGTTTCTCTAGACGACCACATGGAGAACTCCTCAATGATGCCCAGTCCAAGAAAGAGCAGGAGCGAATTCGCCATTTCACTCAGTTTCATTTAACTGATTCAGAGGCCATAGATGTTGACCATGATGTGGATGTTGTTAAAGCCGTTTGTGAGAGCCGTCTTGTCAAAGTTTTCAATGACCAGCTTCACAGTGACTGTGGTATCACTCTTGTGGAGTCTCCTGCCGTCTCTGCGGATGTACTTCCAGAGAGCTATGCCAAGGAGAGCAACCATGGATTACCAACAATTCCCTCCTTTTCCCAGTTTGAGCTCAAAGAAAAGAGTAGACTCTACCATCAGAGAGGTGATAGCTCAACTGGAACTTGGAGAGAAGCCACCCCCCACAGTGCGCAAAGAGCTCCCTGACCTTCCTCTTCTGCTAAGGGAGTGGAATAGATTGGAATTACACAATGGAGTTCTGTACCGCAAAAGACAAGACGCAGATCAGACCACATATCAACTTGTCCTCCCTGAAGAACTCAGAGAAACTGTTTTGCATAGTTTGCACAATGACATGGGACACATGGGAATTGATAGGACACTAGATCTCGTTAGAACCAGATTCTACTGGCCAAGAATGTCTGTTGACGTAGAGCACAAAATCAAGACCTGTGATAGATGTGTGCGAATGAAAAGCCTTCCCGAAAGATCAGCCCCTCTAGTAAACATAAGAACATCAAGGCCATTAGAACTCGTTTGCATGGATTTTCTTACTCTTGAGCCAGATAGCAGTAACACCAAAGACATCCTTGTGATAACAGATCACTTCACAAAATTTGCAGTTGCCATCCCTACTCCCAATCAGAAAGCTAGAACCGTTGCAAAGTGTCTATGGGACAACTTCCTTGTGTGCTATGGAATCCCTGAGAAGTTGCACAGTGACCAAGGACCTGAATTTGAATCTCGTCTGATAGAGGAGCTGTGTCAAGTCTCAGGAATACAGAAGATCAGAACTACCCCATACCACCCAAGGGGTAATCCTGTTGAAAGATTTAATAGAACACTACTAGGCATGTTAGGAACTCTAGAGAACAAGCAGAAATCTCACTGGAAATGATTTGTAAAGCCACTAGTACATGCATACAATTGCACACGGAATGATGTAACAGGATTCACTCCTTATAAATTGATGTTTGGACGTAAACCAAGACTTCCCGTTGATCTAGCTTTTGGCTTACCCTTCAGTGGAGATGAGCACAAATCTCACTCACAATATGTGCAGAATCTCAGATCCCGATTGGAAGAGAGCTACAAATTGGCTGCACAAAATGCTCAGAAAGTTGCAGACCGAAACAAGGCCCAATTCGATCGAAAAGGAACCCCTTCTGACCTTGAGATTGGAGACAGAGTTTTAGTGAGGAATGTAAGACTACGTGGCAAGCACAAACTAGCAGATAAATGGGAGACTGACATCCACATTGTGGTGAAACGTGCTGGATACCTCCCAGTCTACACAGTAAAGCCAGAATCCAGAGATGGTCCCACACGAACCTTGCATCGAGATCTCTTGCTCCCTTGTGGCTTCCTCCCTGTGCCTGAGGAAGTAGAAGAGCTGTCCCCAGACCCCAAGCCCACACGGCGAGTCAATACACGCCAGAGTGTTCCTGACTGTGAGACAGAAGCCACTGAGTCAAGTGATTCTGAAGACGAGTTTTTAGCCCCCATAATTGAGGAACGTCCATGTCACAGTTCTACTCAATTTACATCCCTCTACGACAATCCAACATCTGGGACAGATGGTATTCAAACCCCCGGCGCATCTGTAGGTCACAGACTCGATACTGAACCTGTACCTCACCGGCCCAAGGTCTGTCTAGAGTCTTCTACAGCCCTGCTTTCTGAAGATACGTTTGGCTCTGTCCCTCTCCCTCATCAGCTCGAGGATTGTCTGGAGTACACCCCGGTTCAGCCTCCTGAAGATGCAGTCCCCTCTGCCCTGAGTGCTGAGTCTGTGAATCACCCCTCAAGCTCTACTGTAAGGGCCCCCTCCGACTCCCTCCCTGCTCCCAGCAGCTTGCCTCAGACCTACCCACTGGTACAACCTGTAGTACAACCTGTAGACGACTGTCCCTCTGCAGCTCCCCGCCAGCTTTTGGACAACTCCAGTTCATTGTCCAGTTATCCAGAGCCCAGTTATGAACCCATGGAGTCAGGATCTAGACTCTGTCCAGAGACCTCAGACATACAGGAGAACCTTCCAAGACGGTCACAGAGACAAAGAAAAGAGTCCAACAGATTGCAGTACGCACAGATGGGAAAACCCTTAATCTCTATAGTCCAAGCCCTTTTTCATGGGTTAACTGTAGCCTACACAGATGTCTTGACTGAGATTAGTAGCCTTGACTCAATTCCCGGTACCCCAGCCCCTGTTATTCTCACTCAGCCCGGTCATTCATGCAGCGGGACGTGCATGAGTTCAAGAGGGGAGGGTGTAGCCCAGACAACAATGGGTTAAGTTGTAGAGGCAGCTTAACCAATCAGCATGCAGCTCCCCGGTAACGTTGACAACAATAAACAAATGTATCAGACGTTACTAGATGAAGACCGCTAACTGCTTTTGCAGCTCATAACTGATTGGAAAAATAGAAGAACAACAGAATATCAACAGAATAGAATGAACTTCCAACTGTAACATCACAAACGAAGACAAACTAATTATACTTAAATACAGAAAAGAAACCGAGGAACAATCATAAGGCTGTTGATGACAAGAACGACGTTTAACGGTGGAAGTTTGGAATTCGGTCAGGTTTTTTAGTGTGGATGGAAACATTTTGTTGGATATGATGGCGAGCCAAACCCAACCTCTGAACCTTTGAACCCCCATTGCCTCCCTGGCGGTAGGACCACCCATGACTTTGACTGACTCTATAGACTGACATTGACTTCCCCTTTTACCTCCCCACACCAGACAGATAATTTATTGAATGTACAATGATATGTAATGCATTAATCTTCATGATAATTTGGAAAACAAAGAACAGAACAGATTGATTGATACAGTGGATACTGATAACTTGCAATTGATACATTATATTACAGTGATTATCCTATTGTACTATTTATTTTTTATGTAACAAACTTACAGTAGTTTAGAGGGTGCACCCAACTTAGGATAGACCTGTTTTACTACGGTAAGATTTATGAATTGATGATATTTGTATAGTACTATTTAATGGTTTTGCACATTTTGTGATTTATTTATTTTGTTATTTATATCTGTTATTGATGTAATATTTGTACTATTTGCACTGCCTATCAATACAACTCACCTTTTATATTTAAATACAATACAGAAACGTACACCATCCACGTGTTCTGAGTCATTGCATTGCAACCTTCTACCTCCAGCAGTCTAACATAGAAATCTTCTGATAGAACTGGTCCAGACACTCTTTAAAACTAGTTAGATAATTAAACAATATTTTCTGAGCCGAGTGCTACAAATGCGTAGCAAGATGGGTCGTCCTAGTTCATGTCTATGAGGGCGAAGTGGAGTTCAGTCAGAGACGGGCTCTGGTTCAGTTCCCGCCTGCACAGGGGCGTGTCACTGACGTATGACTTACGTTTGAACGCCTCGGTTCCACGCCAGACAAGCCTGAGTACAAAACAAACTTGGTGTACACCTTCATTAATGTTGATTTTCTCCCAACTGGAGGGTCATACTATCACGACATTCTACTGAAATAGGGAGGAGGGCTTGGAGATCATGATACCGTGTCCGAAATGTGCATCCATTGCTCAGAAAAATAAGGCTTTGACAAATTCTGGGAAATTCTTGGATTCTGCCATAGACCTCAATGTTAAAAAGAGAGCCCGATCACTGCATAAATGTGCGGGGGCGTGTACTGCTACCCTATTTGCATAAATTTCCAGGGACAGGAAATGGCCTCTCATGAAGTATCTTCGTAATCAACCATCTTTGATTTTAGCGAACTCCTTTGTGCTATTTGGACTATTCCAACGGCAAGGACGACAGTAAAAGAAGCACTGTCATTTGATTGGCTGAAACCGAAGGGGGTTTATCTGACACACACAACAGAGTCAAAGCATAGCCTAGGCCTACTTTGTAGTGACACTGTCAGAAAAGCGAGCGAGTGTGTATGCTAAGTTATCGAGCGAGTGAGTGTGTATGCTAAATTATCAGGGATGTCTACCAATACATAACCCAAAAGAGGCCAGTGTAAAACATTGTAATATTCCCTTTGCCCTTCAGCATGCACATTTTGTCTCTTTTTGCGCTTTGTAGATCAGCTATGCCGCCAAAGCAGAAAAGGAACATTCAAAGCGTTTTCATTATGCAGAGTCTAAGTAGGCAAAGTAACTACAGACTGTGGCAACTGGTGACAAGGTTTTCAAATGCGGATTTTACTAAGGAAAATAGCATTAACTGTTAGGATATTACCCAGGATATTGTTACAGTTAACCTAGCTTCTGTAATCTTTCAACCAAGGTTAGGAGTCATGTTGAATAGGGGTGTGCTGCACAGACAGTGGCATATAGCACAGAATAGAAGTCACCATCACTGACTGTTAATTGGGCTACCAATCTTGCAGTCACGATAAACAATGGATCCGAGACATTTTCCTGTTCCTATATTCTGTTAATGTAGGCTAATGTATTTGTGAATGTAGCCTGCACAATGCAAAGAAATAAAAGACAAACTATGGTGCATTTCCATACTTATAGAAATTAACATTGGGGAGACACTTGCGTATCTCCTTTTATGATCTCATTCAAGAAAGATTTTCCGCTGCGCGGCGGTCATAATAAATTAATTGAACTCAACTGACAACAGGTAAATCTACTGATATTCTGTCATTGAGACTAGAATACAGTAGTCTACAACAGACTTTCTGTCTTTCTGAAGTTTATTTTTGTATTCCGGGGTACAGTAGGCCTAGCCTAATATGTCTTGACAATAGTTTTTCTTACCGGCTTGCTGAGTGCGCCGCTCTGAACTTCCCTGCCAGGTTTATGACGTAAACCTCTACATCTCGGCTCTGGCATTACCTAAACTCATCGTGTGGGAAATCAGATTATCTGTCAATATTGGGCTTTGAATAAGGGATATTTGCTCAGTAATAGTAGCCTACATTTTGTAACATTTATTAAGAAACCGAGGGGAAGTTAAATTAGAAATTAGAATCGTTGGAAATTGAAAACACATACAAAAAAAGATTCAGGGCTTTTGAAAAAAGATTCGGGGCTTGAGCCCCCGAAGCCACCACCTCGCTCCGCCAATGGGCCTGGTGCTTTACAAAATAGTTTGATTGCCTCGAGCACAACAGAGATTTGGGTATCATCCTGTAGGAAAAGTGTAGTGTCATCTGCTAGTTGGGTGATAACCAGTTCCCTATTAATCAAAGATATTCCCTTTACTGGGCTAGTTTTAATGTGGTCTGCAAGAAGCTGAGCCACAATCAAGAAGAGATATGCACTGGCCGGGCAACCCTGTCGCAAGCCTCTGTATATATGAAACCTCGGAGAGGTGACACTCGCCAATTTAATGGAGCTGTTACTGTTCTTATAGAGGGTTTTGATTGCAGTGGTAAACTAGTTGCCAAAACCAAATTTCTGAAGAGACTGGAAAATAAACTGGTGCTCTATCGTATCAAACGCCTTACGAAAGTCTAGAAAGAGAATAAATCCATTATCATCAATCAGCTCGGGGTAATCAATAATGTCTACTAATCTAATGTTATTTGTTATGTGTCTATTTGGCATGAACCAAGATTGTGTTTCCTCAATAATTGAATTCAAAACACTCTTGAGTCTTCTAGCAAATATAATATATAATATCTTGTAATCATTATTGAGCAAGCAAATCGGTCGCCAATTTTCAATGCACAAACAGTTTTTGTTGGGCTTTAGAATTAAGGTGATTAGACCTTGAGTCATAGTAGTTGGGAGATGTTCTTTTTAATACACTCTACAAGGACCTCGTACAAAAAGGGAGCTAGTTCGTCGCTAAATTATTTGTAGAATTCAGAAACAAGCCCATCCGTTCCTGGCAATTTATTATTCTTCAGCAGAGTGATCATTGTTTTAATCTCCTAAGGCGATTGGTGTGTCGCAAAACTACGGTGGCGCATTGCATTCACGTCAGAAAAAAAATAATCAGGTTATCTCGTAATTATGAGATAATTATCAGTCCACTTCAGTCCATTTACGAAAGGGTTACATAAGAAGAGTTCTTTGTTTACAACTGACTATTTTCTCTCAATATAATACGTGTAGGAAAAATGTGACTGTTTAACTCATCAATGCCACTTGAACAAGTAGCCTAGCTGCACAAAATAAACAATAGGCGTGCGTGTGACAACGTGGATGGAGGTAGCCCTATGCGTAGTAGTACCTCCACCTACTGGTTAGGACTGTAACGTGCAACATTGTATTGCCTTTGGGCAAAGAGTAGCCTATAGAAGCTTACTCTTTGCTTTGGGGTTGTTGGCGATTTGACAGGCTTATTTTTCATGCCACTTAAAAACAAGTAGAAAGTAGGGCTGGGCGATAAACCGATTTTATCGATTAACTCGAGTGTGTAGTTCACGTCGACTTGTTTGAATGAAAATCGGTTTTCTCTTTAACATCCGCTAACGCTTCCCTCTGGCCTCCCGTAGAATGAGCTCGGCCCTCCCTCCCCCCGCATAGAGCGCGCATTTACCAAATAGTGAGTGATAGTAGTGAGTGACAACATGGCAGCAAGCAGGGAAGAACTCGTTCCGAAGAAAGGCACTGTGTCATCCGTCATTTGGAATTGGTTCGCGTTCGCGAGGTCAGATTTAGACCAGACAACACCCCGCTGCAAAGTCTGTATGAAGTCTGTTGCTAGCAAAGGCAGCAGTACGACAAATTTACTGCAGCACCTCAAACAAAAGCATCCTGTCGAATGGGAGAAATGTTGCGCGCAGCGGAATGAAAAAGACAGCAGCACCCCAAGCACCACACGCACAGCCGCTAAAATACAGTCCACCGTACCACAAACGTTTTCAAACTGCATCCCATATGACAAGAATTCGGCCCGCTGGAAAGCCATAACAGATGCGATTGCTATGTATATAGCAAAGGATATGGTGCCAATATATACGGTGGAAAAGCCGGGGTTCATTAACATGATTAAAGTTTTGGACCCCAGGTATGTGCTACCTAGCCGAAAGTACTTCTCCAACGTTGCCTTGCCCAATCTATATAATAGCACAAGACAACGGGTCAAAAAAGAATTGGACGATGTGTCGTCTTACTCTGCCACCACAGATTTATGGTCAAGTCGGACGATGCAACCGTACATGAGTCTCACTGTGCACTTCATTAACAATGACTGGATTCTGCGGAGCGTCTGCCTTCAAACGGCATACTTTCCAGAGGACCACACGGGTGAAATTGTAGCCCAGGGGCTAAGAGATGCCCTCAACTCATGGAACCTTGCCGAAGACCGACTCATTTGTATGACTACTGACAGTGGCAGCAACATGATTAAAGCTCTGAAGGACAATGCGTGGCCTAACCTGCAGTGCTTTGGACACAGATTGCACAATGCTGTCGGTAAGTCTAATGGCTATCCATCAAGTGACATTTTTTACTTTAGCAAGACAATCTAAGTAATGAATCATGTAATTAATGCATCAAGCCAATATTATGACAAATTGTATGAATTAATACATTTTGAAATTCCCCCGGAATCAATCAATCTATCTATCTATCTATCTATCTATCTATCTACTGTATCTATCTATCTATCTATCTAATCATAATGGTATACATGAAGTGTGTGTGTGTGTGTGTGTGTGTGTGTGAATGAGTGTGTGCCCTTTGTGCATGTGCATTCATATTGCACAGAAATTGAAGCAAGACAAGTTTGTGAATGTAGTGGTATGTTCCCCTAAAATGTGTTTTGATTAGGCCTATGTATTTTTTATTTACTACAGAGAATGGTGTGAAGGACCCACGGATCAATGCTGTTGGGGTTTGTAAAAAGGCTGTGTCTGCCTTTTCTTACAGCTGGAAAAAAAGAAGAGACATGAGCGAAGTACAGGCAGAGCTTGGTCTACCCACTCATCAGCTGATAAAAGAGTCCCCGACTAGATGGGGTTCACGCCAAAGAATGATTGAGAGATTTCTCGAACAGGAGAAGGCTCTAGTCCGTGTCCTGGGTTCGGACAAGAAAAGTCGCCATCTTGTGCCCACTTGGCAAGATTTGGATGTGTTGGAGTCGGTAAATAAAGCTGTGAAACCACTCCAAGAGTTCACTGATGCACTCTCTGGGGAATCCTATGTCAGTGTTTCATACATTAAACCAGTGCTCCATCTGTTCAAAACCAGTCTCCTAGAGCCAGGGGAGGAAGACACATAGCTCACCAAAATAATAAAAGGGAATGTAATCACGGTACCTTGGCGACAAATACAGTGACCCTGTAAAAGATGAGCTCTTGGACATGGCCTCACTGGTTGACCCAAGGTTCCGCACAACCTACATTGACCCAGACAAGGTGGAAGAAGTCAAAAAAAGAGTTGTTGCTGAGCTGATGGCTCTACCTGCTCCCTCCAACAACAGTACACCACAGCAGCCTGGCACAGCTGTGCAGGTGCGCCAAGAAGATGCACAGCCTCCACCCAAGAAAAAGATGACTTTAGCGGCCTTCTTCAAACAGAATGTAGTGTCATCGGGGGGGCGCTAGTATGCAGTAATGGAGTAGGTCACGCTTTTGTGGAGCTCCGTGCAATTTCCTCTTATTTTATTGAAAATATACTGCATCCATCGTTTTTTATGTCATAATTTGTCATTTAAGTTGTACTTTAATCTAGTGGGCTCAGTTTGGCGTCGAAAATGCAAAGGAACAAAGCTCAAAACCAGAAAAACGCACTCTCCGCTGAGGCTAGCAATGAAGTAATACTAGCTGCTATCACTAAGCAAGGAGAAGAGCAACTAGCTAAGGTCTCAAAGCTAGTCGATGATCTGAAAAAGTCAATGGAGGGACGTCTTGATTCAATCGATGCAAACTTGGCCACACTTCAGCACAAACATCACGAAGTGGAACGTCGTATAGATAGCATGGACATGGCTCTTACAGATGCCGACCACCGCATCACAGCACTAGAGACTACATGTAAGGAGCTTCAAGTAGCCAACGGCCGTCTCAGTGCCAAGCTAAATGACCTAGAAGGGCGCTCTCGAAGGCTCAACATTAGGATTGTTGGTATCAATGAGGGTGAAGAGAATGGTCGTCCAACTGAGTTTGTGTCTCAGCTGATTTTAGAGATACTTGGTCAAGAAAACTTCAGTAAACCGGTCAAAATAGACAGAGCACACCGCAGCCTAAGGCCAAAGCCAACTGGAGAGGAGCCGCCAAGGGTCATCATCGCCAAACTTCACAACGACAGAGACGTGAGAAATATCCTACGACTAAGCCGACAACGTGCACCGCTCAGTTACAAGGAAAAGAAAGTATCGATATTCCCCGACTACACTGCAGATGTGGTAGCACAACGTCAATCCTTCAATAGTGTCCGGAACAGACTGGCTGATGCCGGAGCCAAGTGCACCATGCGCTATCCAGCTAAACTTCAAGTGACCTTCAAACAAACTGTGAACATCTTTAACTCACCAGCAGCTGCAGAACGGTTTGCCAACTCTATTACAATTGACAATGAGGCAGATTAGCTGTCTGTGTATCTTACATTATCCATAGTATTACACTTACGTTATGTGTGACCGATTTGCGTTAGTATTTTGTTGCGCCATATGTGTGCCTGTTTGCACTGAAGCGATGTTTTTGACTCTCAGTCACACATTCATATTGTAAATTATTTTCAATTGCAATAGATAGTAATTCTCTGTGCTGCTCGGTGTGACGTTGAGCCCACCTATCAAACTATTGAGTCCTTCACTTTTTTTTGTTTTGTTTTTCTTTTTATTGCAGTACACGATGTATATTACAATAGAGGAGAGCGCGGAGCTGTCGGTTTAGTTTGGCCTTTAACCGGCTGTTTAGTTGGCTCTGTTACCCAGCAGTCTCCTATCAGGATTTGGGATGTGCCGCTTAGTTCTCCGTTGCGGCTTTGGGGTTGTTGTGGGGTTTGTTTATGTGTTGTTTGTTAAACTGCCAGATTATTATTATTTTTCATGTGTCAGTCCAAATTCTCTGTCATACTTTTATTTTAATGCAGGATAATTACTCAAGTAGGTCGGGAGAGAGTCCTATTACTTTTACCTCCTGGAACTGTAGAGGTCTTGGCAAAGCCCTTAAAGCGGGGAAAAGTTTTTTCACATTTAAAGACCCTGTCATCTGATATTATTTTTTTACAAGAGACCCACATTAAGCCCAACTGAACAGAGGAGACTGAGAGCTGTATGGCTGTCTCAAGTTTACCAATCCACCTTCTCTTCTAAAGCTAGGGGGGTCGCCATTCTTATTCGTAAAACAATTCCATTTATATTCAAATCCATGATTACCGACCCAGGTGGGAGGTATCTTCTTGTCACAGGTACAGTTAACTCTGTTCCATTAGTCCTTTTGAATATTTATGCCCCCAATTTCGACTGCCCTGACTTTTTTTGCAAAGTTTTCAATCTTGCTATGGAACATAACACTCACAATATAATTATTGGAGGAGATTTTAACTGCTTTTTAGATCCTCAGGCAGACCGCTCTTCTTCTAAAGCAGCCCCACAATTGAAGTCTGTATCTGTACTCAATAACCTGATTAAATCACTTGACACAGTTGACATATGGAGACATCAGCACCCTTTAAGACGAGAATACTCTTTTTTTTCTTCTGTACATGGTAGCTTTTCCAAAATCGATTATTTTTTAGTAGATGCTAGACTAATATCTAGAGTCATCAGCTCCACATATCATAATATCTTAGTTTCAGACCATGCTCCTCTGTCCATGAAGATTAATTTTAATCTCCATGCACGTCAGTACAACTGGAAGTTTAACTCAACACTGAACTCAGATAATAGTTTTCAAGAATATATTTCCAATAGGATGTCAGACTTTATACTTATTAATGACAATGGTGCTGTCTCTGATTCAACTCTCTGGGAGTCCTTTAAAGTTGTAATGAGAGGCCACATCATCTCCTATCAGTCAGCTAGTAAAAAAGCTAGACAGAAACGTCTCTCTGAAATTGAAACTGAATTGACTGGCGCTGGAGGATTCCTACCGAGAGTCAAAGTCTGACGATATTCTTAATAACATCTTGAAGATAAAATATGAGTACAACCATATTCTTGGTGAGCAGGTCAGGCATTATATTTGTAAGTTGAAACAAAAGCACTTTGAGCTGGGTGAGAAAGCGGACAAGCTGCTAGCTAGGCAGTTAAAAGGGGTGCAGGCAGATAGGGCGATCCATACGGTTTCATCTTCTACTGGACAGTTGCTAACTGATCCTAAACAAATTAATGATAGGTTTTTGACTTTTTACTGTCAACTTTATGCATCAAAGTCAAAGGCCACTGATGTTGAGATCTCAGACTTTCTCGACACATTGGACATTCCAGTTCTAGATGATGTAATAAGACAGGAGCTGGATTCTGATATCACACTGGATGAAATCAAAACAGCTATTCGCTCCTTTCCTAGCGGTAAGGCTTGTGGTCCTGATGGATTTGGCATAGAATTCTATAAGGCACATATAGAAACCATTGCTCCCTCCTTCTGCGTATGATAAACTGCTCTATGAAGGCGGGGATTTTTCCCAGCACTCTTTATGAAGCTCATGTGTGTCTTCTCCTGAAAAAAGACAGAGATGACACTGATGCCACATCATACCGTCCCCTAAGCTTGCTAAATAGCGACCAAAAAATTATTGCAAAAGTTCTTACGAACCGATTAAGTCAATATATCAGTGCCCTAATCCACCCGGACCAAACAGGTTTCATTCCAGATAGATTCTCCTTCTCTAACACTCGCCGCCTGTTAAATACAATGTACTCTAATAAGTTACCCCATGCTGCTGTTATATCGTTAGATGCCCAGCAGGCCTTTGACCAAGTTGAATGGAGATACATGTTTGCCGCTCTTGAAAAATTTGGCTTTGGTGGTAGATTTATGAAAATGTTAAGAATGCTATATGCATGTCCTAAATCCTCCATATTGACTAATTATGACAGGTCCGCCCCATTCCTGCTGGGCCGTGGCACCAGGCAGGGGTGCTGCCTTTCCCCTATGCTTTTTGCCTTAGCTCTTGAGCCCCTGGCAATAGCTATTAGAGCCAGCCCCCAAATCCGTGGGATAATTTGTGACACATCTGAGTGCACTATAGGCTTATATGCAGATGATGTGATCTTGACCCTGTCAGATTTTAGGACATCCCTGCCCCCCTTGCTTGATTTGATAAAAGCATTTGGTCAATTTTCTGGATTTACTATTAACTGGAACAAAAGTCTATTCATGCCCCTATCCGATGGCCTAGACTCTAAATATCTTGAGGAGCTACCATTTAAAATTTCCACTGATCAGTTCAGATATTTGGGAATCAATATCACCAAAAACCCCAAACTTCTCTTTAAATGTAACTATAATGATTTGACAGACAAACTTAAAACTATGATAGACAAATGGAAACTTCTCCCTCTTTCCTTAATAGGGCGTGTGAATATTATCAAGATGATTGTACTTCCAAAATGTATTTATCTTTTTCAAAATGTACCTATTTTTCTTACAGCTGCCTTCTTTAAGTCTTTAGACTCTATCATTTTGCAATTTGTATGGGCCAATAAGCCTCCACGCATCTCTAAAGTACACCTGCAGAAGCCTACAAATGAAGGTGGTTTGGGCCTGCCTATTTTGCGTCATTATTACTGGGCCTGTAATGCCAGAGCATGGGTATTCTGGAATCATGCCTCAGCCACTGATGATGAGGGTAACCTCTGCCCGAATTGGCCTGTGATCGAGTCCCACAGGTCAAAGACTGTTGGAGCTTCCCTCAGTGCTGTTTTATTTTCAAATCCAAATTTATCCATTAAACAACTAAAAGGTGACTTTATTTTATCAAACTCCTTGAAGATTCTTAGGCAAATTAAGGGTGTGCTGAATCTCCCTGAGCTTTCCTTTTATGCTCCCATATGTCATAACCCTTCTTTCAAGCCAGGTCTAATGGATTCAGTGTTTACACACTGGTCTGAAAAGGGGCTTGCTACTATTAGCGATCTTTATATTAATAACTGTTTTGCATCTTTCGCTCAACTTCAGGAGAAATATGTGCTACCATCTACCCATTTTTTTCGTTATCTTCAAATTAGAAGCTTTGTAAGGGAGTCAGAGCCCACACAACACAAATTTTACCAACTTCTGACTTGTAACCCCACGTCTAAAGGTCTGATTTCACAGTTTGTAGCCCTCTTTCCATCAGTTACCTCTTCTCTTCACATTAAAGAAGCTTGGGTTAAAGAGACCGGAGAGGAGATTTCAGATGGGCTATGGTTAATGGCATTAGAGAGAATCAAAGCATGTTCTATCAATGCCAGACTTCAGCTTATTCAGTTTAAAGTCATTCACCGACTGCACTTCTCAAAAACTAAACTGAATAGGATTTTCCCCTCTGTCTCTGCCACCTGTGATAAATGCAAGTCCAGTGATGGGACTCTGAGTCATCTTTTTTGGGCATGCCCCAAGCTCAAGGGTTTTTGGGATGATATTTTTCAACTGTACAGTGTCATATTTAAAACCCCATTAAGACCTGACGGCCTCTTTGCAATACTGGGTTGCTCCCTTTATTCAGTGACTCTCTCCATTGATCTACAGCAGGCCCTTATGTTTGGTATGGTCATAGCCAAAAGGGTTATTTTAAGAGAATGGAAGTCAGCGTCCACACCTTGTTTTAAGATATGGCTGAATGATATGGTATCCTGTTTGTACCTGGAAGAGCTGCGCTACACTTTGTCAGATACCCACCGCAAATTTCGTAAAATCTGGGGGCCTTTCACAGACCATATTAAGAGAGAACAGTCTCAGGACGAGGTTTAATGGCATACGATTTTGTTGTACTGTATAATGTGATTTATTTTCCTATGCTTATTATGTTAATTGTTTTCATGTAAATTGCTTGCTGGGACTTTGCCCTTGATTTGGGCCTCTTTTGACCTCATCTGGAACTCTGTATCTTCAAAACCTGTGGACATTCTTTTCAGTTTTTGGACTGGATTGCATAGATACATAGTGGTATACTTTATATGAACTGGCAGTTTGTTTTGTGTTGTCTTGTTTGGTGTCTGTTCATGAATGTAATACAGAAAATCCTTAAAATAAAATTCTAAAAAAAAAAAAAAAAGAATGTAGTGTCATCTCCCAACCAGTCAGAGGCAGAAAAGATAGAGACTGAGCTGAAATCTTTTTTTATTGACCCCTGAAGTAGACCCAGACACCAATCCTCTTGAGTGGTGGAAGCGCCACCAACCAAATTTTCCTAGGCTAAGTGTCCTGGCAAAACGATACCTCTCAATCCCAGCAACAAGTGCACCCTCAGAGAGGGTTTTCAGTGTGGGGGGGGGGCATTGTTACATGCCATCGAGCATGTCTAAAGCCAGAGGTGGTAGATAGGCTTGTCTTCCTGGCTAAGAATGTTTAGAAATGTTTAGAAAAAAGCACCCTATGCTGTCATGTACAGATAACTGATGCTGTTGAATGTTATGTTACATAAGGTTACATGTCATATTACATTTTCATAGTTTACAATGGCAGGGCCTGCCATATTGCCTTTTGGCTAGTTGTTGTTGATTGCACTTTAACTCCAAGGGAGAAATCAAAATAAACAAGTTTTTTTTTTTTTTGGGGGCATTGTTACATGCCACGGGGCATGTCTAAAGCCAGAGGTGGTAGATAGGCTTGCTAAGAATGTTTAGAAATTTTTAGAAAAAAGCACCCTATGCTGTCATGTACAGATAACTGATGCTGTTGAATGTTATGTTACATAAGGTTACATGTCATGTTTTGTGTCATGTACATGTCATGTTTTCACAGTTTACAATGGCAGGGTCTGCCATATTGCCTTTTTGGCTAATTGTTGTTGATTGCACTTTAACTCCAAGGGAGAAATCAAAATAAACAAGTATTTTTGGAACTATTTCTTTTGCATCTGAATTTGGGGGCTGTTGAGAAAATCGATTTAAATCGTAAATCGGATTTTTTGTGAAAAAAATCGGGGATTTTTTTTTTAGGCCATATCGCCCAGCCCTAGTAGAAAGTCATTCAAAGCAGGAAGTAGGAAATATGTGCTTGCTTTTATTGAAAGGCTGTTTAGATCCTCAGCACGGATCCTATCCTTATCTCGTAATTATGAGATAGTTATCTCGTAATTACAAGATAATTATCTCGTAATTATGAGATAATATGTTATAATTATGAGATACTATCTCATAATTATGAGATAACCTGATTTTTTTTTTTGTGATGTGAATGCAATGCGCCACCGTACAAAACTCCATATTACTATGATCAACAGGATTGACTGTTAGGGAGTTCAAAAAAGTATCAGCCGACTCTTGACAAAAGCCAGATGTATATAGTTTTTTATAAAAATTGCTGCAGTAACTGGCGATCATGTTATGGTCATCAGTAGTAGTCCCATTAATGTTAAGTTTATTAATTGTGTTATTTTTTGAACAATGTTTTTCTAGATTAAAAAAATAGTGTGAATTCTGTTCCCCTTCTTCGAGCCACTTTGTTCTAGATCTAATGAATGCATCCTTTGCTTTTCGGCTGTATAACTCGTCTAGTTTTGTTTGCAAGTTATTTAAGTTCAATTTGTCCTGTTCTTTCAGTTCACAGGATTTTCTGCAATAACTAAGTGGTTTCTGATATTATATTAGTTTCTTCAGCTCTCCTAGATTTGGCTTGTAGTGCACCAGGGGCAGCCGTGGCCTACTGGTTAGCGCTTCGGACTTGGGTTGCCAGTTCGAACCCCGACCAGTAGGCACGGCTGAAGTGCCCTTGAGCAAGGCACCTAACCCCTCACTGCTCCCCGAGCGCCGCTGTTGGGATAAATGCAGAGACCAAATTTCCCTCACGGGATCAAAAGAGTATATACTACTGTACTACTACTACTGCTACTACTACCAAACTTTCTGAAATATTTGCCTAATTCAAATTTTAATAATTCCCAGTTATTTCCAAATGATTTTTCATCTTTTGCTTTGGCCCATGAGTGTGATATTAATCTAGAGACTTAATTTCTCACACGCAGTGAACTATTCAGTTTCCAATATGTTGACTTCGCATGAGGCCCATTGTTTGATGATGACAACTTGAACTTAATAAGTATGGCTTTATGATCTGTAAGAGGAGAAGGTAGAATGTCTACATCAATATCTTCTTTATCAATACTTCTTGAGATCAGCCAGAATTCTATCCTTGACTGACTTCAACCAGTTTTATTGCTCCAAGTGAAAGACCTACTATTAGGGTGTTTCGCTCTCCAGATCACCTACAACTAGACCAGATCTATCCATAAAGGCTTGGAAATTAACATTGGGCCTATATGACTGACTAGGAGGCCATTTATCTTTACTACCATCTAAGATATTATTAAAATCCCCACCAAGACATAAGCTGGCATTTGGAAATTGCATTAGCCATCCTGACAATATGCTCTCAATATCATTTTCTGTTTTAGTATTATAACCATAAATGTTACCTATAATGATAATTGCATTGTTATATCTAATAATTTGGCAAATAAAGTGTCCCTCTTCATCACATTCTGTAAGTAATATATCTCCATTAAACCTATTCTTCAAAGTAGCTACCCCAGCTGATCGTTCTGTACCATGAGCGAGCCATATAGTGTCTCCCCATTGAGCTTTCCAAAAGTTAGTGTGATTAGTAATTGAGTGAGATTCTTGTGCAAAAAAAAATCGGTCCTAAACTGCTTGGCAAAAAGAAATAACGCTTTACGTTTTAGATAGATAGATAGATAGATAGATACTTTATTGATCCCCAGGGGAAATTCAAGTTCAAGTCATTTACATTGTTACGCAACCCCCTGGCATTAAGAGATACAAAAGATAAACCTGACAGATTAAGGAACAAATAATATTAAACGAGTAACCGTTAAGGGTGGTTTACACAAAACTGAGATTAACTTAAGTGCAAACATATCAACGAGATCAACACAATCTTGAAATGTCAATACTGCATATATGACTGAACCTTTTTAAGACATTAACGTTAGTCAGCATGACTAATTTGACATAAAAATTATATATAACCAAATATGAACAAATACATTATAACCGAGACTGGGGTCTCCTCAACTCGGGTGTAGGCTAGGCTAGTACCTGTAGCAAAATGAGCGCCAAAACTTGTCTTCTATTCTCTGGGAGAGTGGATCGTTTGAAGAAAAATTAAGAAAAATTTCAAAAATTCAAAAGTCAACCTGAGAGAAAATAATAACTCATTAGTCCCCTCCCGAGCAGTCACTCCGGAGCGATTTCCACCCCATTGATGAATCCTCTTCCACCTACAAAGTAGGCTGTTTTGTTCTCCTCGCGCGCCTTCTTGATTCTTTGCCACAGCTTGTCTCTGTTTTCACGGTCTTCCTTTGACAAGTCCTCCGTGAAGCGCATACCCTTGCTCTGAAGATTAGCGTTGTTCTTTGTAGACTTCCAAAACGCCTCTCTGTGTCGCCGATGGACAAATCTAGATGATACCACGGGGGTTCTGGTTGTTCTGGCGCCATTTGCCCAGACGATGAGCGACATCAATGACAGCGGGAAACACATCCTTCTCGGTCGGCAGTACCTCTTGGCACACAGCAACCACCACTGCACGTACATCCTGCATCACGTGCATCTTGAATTTCCCCTTGGGGATCAATAAAGTATCTATCTATCTATCTATCCTTGTTCACATCTTCTGGCACGCCATGAAGCTTTAAATTCCATCGTCACCCGTAGGTCTCCAGGTCAGACACACGTCGGCTGCAGTTCGCCACACTCTCCTCACTTTTGTCTATTCTTTTCTCAATGCTGTTCATCTTTAGCTTCATGCCCTTTGCCTCAGTCTGGATATCCTTCACCATACTCTCCAGTGCATCACTTCTAGTGTTGATTAGGTTGGCCAGTATTTGGACAGCACCATCAGTCGGCAGAGCTGCAGCTGCACCAACTTTGTGGTCCATAGAAAAGTTAGTTTTTTTTAGACAGCGGAGGCTTGGATGGCAACATACCATTAACAGGCAAACTGGGAAACTCCTCATTGCTAACGAAAGCTCTAGCTAGCGTGTAGTTAGCATGGTCGCTAGCTTTAACGTCGTGGTTATTTTCGTTCTTTCTTTTTGGTTTTACGTCCGTCATTCTTCACAAATTAAGTTAGTTTCTTTTTTCCAACACTTCACCGACTAATTACTGACTAAACATCTCAATTTAAATCGTCAATATGCGTTCTGTGGTAATTAGTGCTGAGAGCTCGATGACTTTCCGACTTGTCACGCCGCCATCTTGGCGCCCCAGTTCACACACACCAGACATCTCCTAACCTCTTCAGGGCATCATATAACCCTTTCATGAACGCGCATCGTTCGGCCATAGTTAGTTAAGACAGGTCTTAAATTCTGTTGGTGCAACAGGCGTTAGATATGGGCCTAAGACAAGTCTTAACAAAGACTAACTTAGCATTATGACAGCGTAGCAAAGACTAGTTGGTGCAACCCGCTCCTGGGGCCTCATTTATAAAGCGTTCTTACGCACAGATTTGATCTTAGACCGTGTGTACGCTCAAATCCATGCCAACGCTCAGATTTATAAAAAACGTCTTTGACGTGGAAAAGTGCTTATCTCCACGTCAGGTTCAAACTAATCATGGTTGTACATGGTTGCATCCAGACTGCACATCTGTCATTGCCGCTCAGAGTGACTCTAAGACTGTTGACTGTCCTGATTGTAAACTCCATCATTTTACACCCACAATTAATCAATCAAGAGGCGCTTGCAATGACTGAGGCAGGGACTGAGCCTGTGATTCTCTGTGCATAGTAAGGTAAGGTAAGGTGCTCTGTGTGAGTGAGTGTCATGGTGATAGTGCAATGGTGATAGTGGTCATGGTGAAAGTGCAAATCAGTAAGTCCAACAGTGCAACAGTGCAAGAATAAAGTCTATATATCTATATATATAACTATTTTAAGAAAAGGTATAAGTGTGGCCACAGTTCGGCTGTGGCATGGAGGAAGGGGTTATGCATATGTGCTAATGTGCTAATATAGCACGCAAACAGTGAGGCAGAAAGACAGTGGTAAAAAGTAAAAAGTGGCTAGTGGACAGACAGTATCCAAACATGGAGGGGGTGAAGAGGCAGACAGACTATGCAGAGAAGTCTATCTCTCCTCTTCCCTTAAGTGAAGCATTGAGCAGTTCAATGGCCCTGGGGACAAATGACTTCCTCAGTCTGTCTGTTGTGCAAGGCAGTGAGTGAAGTCTCCAGCTGATCAGGCTCTTCTGCTTAACAATAGTGCTGTGGAGTGGGTGACACTCATTGTCCTAGATGTTAATCAGTTTGTTGAAACTTGGTGAAATGATACATTGGACTGTCCCCAATCAGTGTGCCAAATTTCACAACTTTCACAACGGTTCTATGGGCTGCCAGATTCCCATGGTGGAATAATAGGGAAGAAAACATACAAACACAATAGGTGCCTACACAGCTTCGCTGCTTGGCCCCCAATAACACAAAGCCTCAATTAATAAACAAAACCATCATTCAAGCAATACATCTTTTTTTATTATTAAGGCCTTTTATTCAGATAGAACAGTGGAGAAAATGACAGCTACAGTTGGGCCACTGCGCCCCTTCAAGCATGAGAAGTCCCCCATGCCACGATAGCAGCTATTATATTTGCTTCAGTTCAATAAAGTGAAAATGTTAAATAACAAAATCCAAAAAGACTTTACCTCCAGAAACTCCAGGGTTGGTGCGAGTTCTATAATTCCAGTGTTTCCCCTACAATGTATTCAGCAGCGGCGCAGCGCCACTCCTAGAATTCAAGCACCACTGCAAAAAAGTTGCCTAATTAAAAAAAAAACTTCGGGAACAGCTGCCATTCGTTCCTCTCCAGGTTTGATGTCAACAAAAAATAGTAGGCTAACGCTGAAGGCGCAGTCAGGGATTCCACAGGAGATCACGTTTGTTTGTGTTTAAGTTTATTAGCAGATGCAATTTTGTGCAAAAATACGCCAGCAAGGTAGCTCGCCCCTACCTTCAATAGCCTATTTCCAGATAAATTCCACACATTGTTTCATTTTTGTTTGTTCTATATATACAGTCAATGCTTTCAAGCCCTGTGTTGCTAACATACCTAGGCTGTGAAGCTAAGGTCTAGCTTATTGGTGGGTTTAATTGAATTTGAGTAATAGGATACGCAACCATTTACATCTGGAGATAGTTTGTAATTCCTGTAGAGCTCACCAAAATGATCATTACAAGACACTTATCTCTTAATTTCAATTTCAATTTATTGTGCTTATAGAGTGCCAAAACATTACACATGTATCATGGCGCTTTACAGAATGTGGGCAATCAGAGAAAAAGGAAAGAAAGGAAAAATGCGAGGCGAGGAAAAACTCCCTAGAATTGGAGATACATATAGGAAGAAACCTCGAGCAGATCCACGACTCAAGGGCCTGACCCATCTGCCTAGGGTCAATACAGGACAGTAAGGTCTGTATACATGACAAATGCATATGATAGTCAGGTGTAGAGAATAAGACATGGTGTTAAAAGCACTTGAGCAGAAAGTTACAAGAGGTGGGGTGATTAATTATCTGGTTTGATAATTAATTAATCTGATTTAGTGACAGAAAGTTCAAATAGTCCAGCATTGGATTTGTCCAGGGGAAGGGAGTTGTCATGGGGCATGTGGTGGGTCGGCAGACAGGCCAGGAATCCGGGCAGAATTGTCATAAGCAGTTGATGGGTCGCTAGGCTGTGCAGACCCAGGAATCAGATAGGGGGACAGTAATAGGGCAGTCGAGGATGGGACTTCAGGTGAGATGGGTGAGAGGAGGGCCAACACATGGATGGTTGATGACTGGTGATGATATATGAGGTACAGTAAGGGGAAAAAAAGAGAGATGTAGAGTGGGTTAGTATTACTGAAAATCAAAATGGTTAATGTCAATAAGTAATTAGTGGTACTATATATTGTTACAGTATATCATAGTGAGAATAGGCAAGAGAGGGAGAGTTGAGAGAGAGAAGGGGAGAGGAGAGGGGTTATGCAGGCGTGACACATGAAAAGTCCATGACAGCACTATGCTATAGCAGCATAACTAAGGCATGGTGAGGGGCAGTCGGCACCAGCGCAGGTATGGTCAGTGACCAGGGGCGATTCTAGACCTAGAGCTTTGCTGGGGCACAGGCCCCCAACTCCCAATACATAAAAAAAAAAAAAAAATAATAACTGTGCGCGCAATATGAAATAAATGGCTAGCCTGATTTGGACCATCACATATCTCCCCTAGGTCACAGACATCCTCCTCCATACCAATGCATGCAGCCTACGCATGGTGTGAGTGTGTGTGTGAGTGAGAGAGCACAATTTAGACTACAGTGACGCTAAGCATTGAAAAACAGATGCTAGTTATGTGGGTAACACTCTCTAACAGCGATCAACTTGTCATTTTTTCTGTCAAACAAGTTGTGAGTATGTTGTAACATTAAACAGGGGACGACTTACTCTGTGCTCAAAGTGATGTAACGAGCTCCAGCGGATTCCACAGTGTATGTGTGTGCAGTACAACGAAACACTCGGAAGAATCATGTGAACGATTTTCATTGGTTGTTGCGTTCAGTCTTACCCAGCTACAGAGGTGCTATTTCCTGATTGGTGTATACTTTGTATTCATATTATTTAATATGACGTGTATGCTATTTTTTAACAAAAGATAGAACTAACAGCCTGTTAAATTGTCAAATGGTGTAACCACAAAAATGACAAATATCTAATATTTCACACCTCCTAGAGTTCATGCAATTGCTCTCATGAAATTATTAGTTTATTTTATAATATCCTATGAGAATATGTTTTATTATATTTATTTCTAAATTTAAATTATATGGGTTTTTCATTGTACTGAGCAAGACCATACAGAATGCTGTAAACATCTTGTTTTCTGTCTATTCTTTGACCATTTGAGTAAAAATGGTTTAAACAACCATTATTACAGTAAAGTAGAGTATTAAATCATTATCCATATTATTTTTTTTTGTACATTATTAGTATTTTAGACAAAATACTGGTTACACCAATTGACCATAAAACGTTTATAGCAATAGGACAAGAAATTGACACAGAAAATAGGCATCAAGGTAAACTGAATTGGATATTTTGATATGTATTTATGTCATTCATCATATTCCATATCAAATATAATTTCATAACATCAATGAAGAAACTTGTGTTCTATTTGATTTCAATTCAGTTCTCATACAATTTCAGTCTATACCCATTATTTTCAAAGAGAGTGAGATAAAGGGCCCTATTTTCGCGATGCAAAACCTGGCGCAAAGCGTATTATTATTCTGACGCAAAGTTTTTTCCTATCTTACACTTCACTTTTATTAAATAATGCGCCCAGAGGTCTGGCAATTACCGACATAAGGTGTGGTCTGGCACATGATCTAAAAATCGCTATCTTATACCGTCTAAAAAGCATTATGCCACTGACCAAGAAAAGCCTGGTCTATAGCGAGAGGCGCATATGAGACACGTCACGGTCACGAGATGTACAGTAAGCAGCAATTCCTCTGCAGAATAAATGTCCTTAGGTTATTTATTAAGTCATTCGAACATTATAGGGGGAAGTTTTGCTTTTTTCAGGCTATGTTTTGCTGGTAACCCATTGTCAGTCAATATTGAAAGTAATTAACTGTGTATAACTGTTTTGTCATTGACTATGACACCACAGTGAAGTTAGTTTCACTTTGCCTATATGTTCAATTAATAGACAAGTGCAGATGTGTGTAGCCTATACTCTACTCGGTTTTAGTAAAGAATGGCTTAGTGGAATACCTGTTCCATACGGTCTTGTGTACAAGCAGATTCCTTCAAATACACCGCTGACTATCAAAATACTGATGCGCTGTTTGAAGTTGCCCTGCTTGCTGTTAAAGGGAATACAAAATTGCTCCTTAAATGGTGGTTACACCACTTGACATTTTAAGTGGTTGATGTGACAGACACGATTCCCCATATTAATTCAAACATTCAGAACAATGGGGTTTCATTACTTGTATTAAATATAGAAAAGTTCTTGTGCAAGATCATGCCAGATTATTTTAGAAGGGATTTTGGAGAGAATTTCACATTTTTTTCAGCAAGTGTAATTATTTGGTTCATGTTTTTGTGGTTACACCGTGTTGACAATTTTACCCAAATTCAGTTAATACTCTTTCAAAATTAAATAAATCCAAAACTTTAAGATTAGGGTTTGATGAAAATGATATTTGAAAATAATTTGTCAAATTATTTTCAAATTTTAACAATTTTAAATGTATGTAACCCATATGTACACAAAAAAATGAGCGTCACGTCATTGACCCATATTCAGGATTATAGCCAAAGGCTAATTTCCATCCTTAGTCCCTATAGGTTGATGGTCCCTATAAGTTAAGTTAAATAAATAAAACAAATCACAATAAAAAATTACATACATTACAGATCAACAACAGAGGACAAATTATAGATCATCCCAGCTAATGACAACAGGTTTGGTTTTGCAGTAGCCATTTTTTAAACTGTTTGGAAAATGCACTTCTCCTAAAGGGAACAGTGCAGTTACCTCTGGAGCCTGCTCTGGTTGTGCTGTTTGAGTTCTTTTCTTTATAACTGAACCACTTGTTCATGCTATAAAGCAGGGGTGTCCAAACTGCGGCCCGCCACACACTTTAATCCGGCCCGAGCATTTATTAGTTTATCATAGATCCGGCCCGCCACGCACTGCCGTGCATTTAATTAATTAGGTTATGATAGGCCGCTCGCTATTTTCTTCCAGCATAGGGCCTAGACAACGTTGTGAATAACTTTAGGCTTCTGCAAACTGCTTTAGCCTACACTCTTCTTAGAGAGGGTTTACCATGTCAATGTCAAAACAGCTTGTTACATCGAGATAGATAGTATCTCCATTGCAGCAGATCTAACTACTAGATGCTACTCCATTTAATTGGGAACGCATTTGAGCGTGCACAAGAGGGAGAGAGTGTGACAGGTTCCAGCTGGCTTGTTATTGTTGATAATTGACATCTTCTTTTTATAAGAAACTTTTAAAAGGAAATCGCCATGGCAACAATAGTACCCACTACTGACCATTTATAAACTGTGAGCCATAGGCACAGCACTAGCCATAGGCTAGTGGAGCTGGCAAAAGAGTCTTAAAGTGACAGTGCACCATTTATAAATTAATTAAACAACATCAAATGAACAGTATTTCTTAAGAAATGGCGAGCGCCGCCATTGTAGCAGGCAGCTCACTGCGCCGGGATTAGTGTGTGCTTCACCTCACTGTGTGCTGTTTGTGTTTCACTAATTCACCGATTGGGTTAAATGCAGAGACCAAAGACCATCCCTCACGGGATCAAAAAAGTATATATACTTATACTTATTTACACATTATTTTTTTGTTGTGTGGCCCGCCGGCCAATTTTCGAAACCCAATGTGGCCCTTGAGTCAAAAGGTTTGGACACCCCTGCTATAAAGGCATGACTATTGCCTATAGTGCCAACTGGGCGATAAGCGGGATAAGCCTTTGAGGTGTCCCATTATACGGAATTAATGGACTTGGTGGTTGGGGAGTTCATTAGGCTAATGCAAAAATACAGATCCAAAATACAGGTGAAGATATGAAGGCAGTCGCATATGCACATGCACTTTAGTGTACACACATACTATGCAGTGCATACCTGTAAAGGACATATACATATCCTGCTATTGCACAGTCCAGGCTGCTGGAGAGCACAGCAGAGAACAAACAGGCCTGCCTCAAAACGTTATCGGCCGACCGGGAATTCTTTTGCTTTACAGTGAAGGGGGAACCTCACTAACCACCACCAATGGTGGTGATCAGAGATGTACAGATTGTGGAGGCTAACTAGTCAGTCTAAGCACAAACAGGCAAGCTGAGAGAGTGGAGGAAAGGTGCTCATGATTATGCTGCCTTCCTCCCCCCCAGTAGGAAAGAGGACGTCTGTGATGAGCAGATCTGTCTGTGGAGAGGACGGCTGGAGACCCTCCCCATGGTGAACCCCCCTGATCCTGCCACCGAGGGGCGCTGCCTCATCCTCCAGGAGCTGCAGGCCGGTAGAACCCAGCAGAACCCAGCGCTGGAACACGGGCGAGCCTGGTACCAGAACACTGTGGTCCGGCCCATAAACACCGCCTTCTTCCTCCTCTACCTGCTCTCCATCTTCGTCTTCTTACTCTGTCTCTTCCTGGACTGGGTCTACTGGTAGACAACAAAGAGAGGAACACAGTCAACAATGTTGAGCAGCTCTCCAGAGCTATGTAGGCTATTGTTATTATTATTAGTAGTATTGGTATTAGCTATTTTAATCAAACTTAGCTTATGGATTATGAATTGTATTTGTATGCTGATAGACGGTCTCAGTCACAGTACTGGTGCATTCTGTGCATGCTTGTGGGTGGGGGTTGTGAGGTTGTTGATAAGTGTCATAGTTTTGTCCAATTATAATAACACAGATTGTATAGTCATGGGATCAATGTGAGGGCCTAGTGAGATGTGTGAATTTTATGTGTGATAAAATGTGTGAGTTACATTTACTCATACGGTGAAAATAAAAAGGACAAATACACTTTATTTATTTATTGACTGATCTTTTGAACTTTCAATTCCACAGATGTTCGCTGTAAGCTTTGGGGTGCAAGGCTTTAGGAAAAACTCATTCAATTCACTTCACTTCACACTTACAACAGCAGGGTTATCCTCCAGCCACTAGGTGGTGACATATCGGCGCAACTTCCATCTCCAATGATGCCAACTGGATAACCCCCCTCTTGAACACTAAACACACCTCCGTCACCTGCTTTCCCAGTTCTCATCTGAATCATGTCGCTCTCTACTAAAACATAAGCCCTACACTATGTGATACAGTGGAGAGTATGTCAGAGGAAAATAATGCCCCCTGCCCCCATGCTGGGGCAAACTGTCTAACCCCCAACCCCAGGCAATAGTACGCCTCAGTGACTATATGTCTTGGAACAACCCACCCATCCCTCTCCAAACTCTCCCTGTTCCTGAATGGACAGCAGCACCACACAAATCCTCCTCATAGTGACAAGTGTGACGTGATGTGACTACACCCCCTCCTACACACACACACACCAGACATCTCCTAACCTCTTCAGGGCATCATATCATATGATGCCCCTCCACAATAATAAAATAACAACAACTAAAAGCTCTCTAAAGAACGCATCTGCAAAGCCACAGAGATTCAGTACAGACAGCTCAGTGGACCTGACGCTCCGCAGCTGCTAAGGATGAACTGGTGACCGCTGGTGAGGTGCCGAGGTTCATGCTCATGCCCACAACCATCAGCCTCAGTTATTAAAAGGCGCCTAACGTCTTGACTGGCACACTATCCCAGACTGTGCTGCGTAAGTTTTCATGGAGCATAGAATGCGGAGCTCATCCACTCATATGTTGAATAACCCCCAGACAGCTGCGGGGGTCAAACCCATGGTAACGGCTCGGTCGGTCAGTCTCATTGTCTCCGGCTGAATGTTACTGTCGGGTTAGTACGGGTGGGCTTCTGCCACGTACTGCCCACTAGAAAGTTAAAGTGGAAGTTGACTGATTATCACATTTTTATCCGAAGTGATAAGAACTCGCAACAACGGGTTCAAGAATCGAATCCGGTAGGGCTGTAACGATATACGATTCGAAACCGAAATCGCGACATTCATATCCACGATACCGTCACGGTGTGAAAAGGCAGAATCGCGACACACCCTTTCTAGTTTCACACAGTGCTTTGCAGCTTACGCGGCCGCAAAAGCAACCCACATCTCCCGCTTTACTTATCGGTAGCCTACGTTGTCCAAAAACAAACAAATAAATAAATAATAATGTCATACCGCTCCTTGCTTTCATAGACTATTATATATGTTATAACGTGAAAATATCATGTTAATTTAAGATATGATATTTTTACGTTTTTACAAGATATATATCACGTTATTACATGAAATTATCACGTTATTCAAGATAATGAAACTAAAAGAAACGAGAGGCAAGAATAGGATATGCTCGTTTACACGACTCAATCAAACTATTTTAAGCTCGCAAGACATTCTCATTATTGAACACAGTGGATGATATTTATAGGCCTATAGCGTATGCGAACACCCAAGTATTGTCCAGAATAGTCTGCACCTGTGTGCAGTAGGCTAGTGGAGTGGCAATCGGGAGAGTCGGGAGGATTCCCGGTGGAGCCGGATTACTGTAGTGTGATCTCAAAAAGCGCATGCTATTGCTGTTTGAATATTTTCTTTGCTGTGCTCTCCAGCAGCCTGCACTGTGCGACTGCAGCGCTTCACTTCTCACTTTCTGTGTCCCTTCCCCACAGCCTTAGAAATGACAGCGATGACCTGACATGCAGGCTACCGAGCCAGAGCGGTCTATACATTCACCCACATTGCGTGAAGATTTGCATATTCATCAAAGCCCTTTCTCCCTCTTGCGTCAAGTTAGCGAAAGTTTTATTTATTGTCTTGATAAGAAGATAAAGCAGAACTATCAGGCTGTGTGAGCCATATATATATATATATATATATATATATACAGTCTATGGTGTGAGCAGGCTATCCTGCACAGAACCTCTCTATCGGCCTCCTTTTCAGCAGCTCTCTGCCGATACACACACATCCCTCTTCGCTGCTCCTCAGTCAGCTGGGAATTGACCACACACACAGCCTACACACTCATACACACATGCACAAAAACAAACACTCATCAAGCAGCACTGTAATAGCAGTCAGGGTGCAAGTTCATAGACACGACTAGTTATCATTTATGCCAGCCATGAGCTCTCGTGGCCTTGTTCCGTTTAGTTTCGTTATTTTGAAATAACGTGATAATTTCATGTAATAACGTGATACATATCTTATTAAAACGTGAAAAAGATATTGTTATAACAAGAAACTTTTAACGTAATTACATAATACTGAGCCTTTTTATTATGACCGCCGCTAGCGAAGCGGTCATATAGGGATTGTAAAAGTGTACATTTAGTGACCGTACACTCATTGGCCTGTAGATGGCGGTGCACACATATACACATGCACACACACACAGGCACCCACATACTATCGGTATTAGAACGGCCGATACATAATTACAAATTCAGTAGGATTAAAAGAAAGCCAAAAATATTCATCATCATCATCATGGCTGCATTTCCAGTATTGGCGATAAGTAGTCGTTTGTCCACTAGATGGCGCATCGTTGCAGTGAGACATAATTTTGTTGGAAGTTAAAAGTGGGTTGGAAAAACAATGGACCCTTCCTACAAGGACTGTAGTTTACCGAAGAGAACGTCTAATAAGGATAGGACGATGTTCACATGAAATGTAATTCCCATTTCTTCTTGAAGCCGAAATAAATCTGAGGATGTTTATCGGACATGCTTGGTTTTTACTGCAGGTACGTTAATCTTATAATATCAATAAGGACTTATGTTACCGTTAGCGTTGGTTGAGTGATGGAGGCCAATTTGATTGATTGCATTTGTAGAAAACTATAAATGCGGTTATACCAAGCAAATTGATAGCAGCACTGTAATTGTATCTTTCGACTGTCATTTGTTGCACGTGCTACAAAAATCATTCTGTGCAATGGAAGATTTACCAACGTTACACCGGTCTGATACAGTTTTGCCTATACATGCGTGAGACTGAGACGCCTTATTTTGTTTTAAGTGCGTGCAGGGTGTGAGAGGGGAATCGATGTGCTTTGATTCCAGCTTGGTAGGCTAGTTGTAGTCTGTGAAATTAAAAAGCACGTGTGTGTGAAGTATCCAAACAATGACACCTTCATTTCATTATGGCTGCTTTAGCAACACACCTTAAGCTACTGTGTAGTGGGTCCCATTTAGAAGTGGCTACTTCATTCGCGCTTTCCTTGACTCATGGAGCTGCGTGAATTTTATTACAACTTTTCGCCACAATATGGCAGTTTAAGTCTGCTTGATACTGTAAGGCGTAAGCCATTGGTTTCCAAAGGAGATTTTATTTGTGTCGCCAGCATAGCCTATTGACAATTTATGTTGTAAAGGCCTATACCTTATAAGCCTACCTGTAGCTTAGGGAAGCTAACAGCTTTATATTAGGATCTAGTTTGTTAGTTACAGTTTTGTCATAACTCCCTGATGCATTTTTGCATTTAGAATAGCCAGAGCGTGGATATCTCAATCGGAAAATTAAACAATATCGGGTGCCTATGGACTAGGCTGGGTGAACCCAGCCTGATCTGCCCGCTATTTATTTTTTGATTTCTTAAAAGACTGAGCTTGGTCTGGTGAAAGCCAGACTAGCCATGGACCTCAGTTACACAATGCAAGGGAACATGAATCAGCCTATATTTACCAACGAACAATAACGGACAACAGCTCTTCAACTTTGGCCCGTTAAAATGTGTATGAACAGTCTAGCGACGCATTTCATCAAGGCCCATTTGGACATGTCAGTTATTTGCACCATTGGTTAGATGTAAAACAGCATTTCGTTTCAGACTACTGTTGCTTAATTTGTGCATTGACAATAAAGTATTACATAAACTAAAGATGATTAAAATCTTATGTAGAAGAAGAAACATTCACAAAAAATGACCTTTGTTTTTGATAGCTGTTGAAAACGGCATGGACCTGACAGAGATGTTTTTGTTTATAAATAAATAAATAAAATTATGCTGATACCTTTTGCTTTTCCCAAATAGGCCTACAATGTAGCCTACAGGTGTAAGTGACCTTTCATCAATCCAGACAGTTGCATTGGATGAACTGTGATGAACTGCCCTACTTGTGATTTAGAGATTTTAAAAGGTTTTATAACAATTCTACATCTTCTTTGGCTATTCTACAATCTATTCACCTTTTCAGCACCAGTAGGCTACTTTCTGTGCAGCCGCACACACACACTCAGGCATGCCAAACAAGCATACACAAAAGTTTCAAGAGTGGGGGATGGAGTAAAATATGGAGACAAATTGAAGTGTGATTTATTTTCGCGGAACAGATGTACAGGACTGAGCGGCGGTCGTATTTTGTACCGCTATGCGGTATATCTAGTTTATTTTAGTGTGGCAGCAATAAGCTTCCGTACATAGAAGACGTCTAGCTAAATTATTATTAAATCCGCTTAGCATCATTAGCATGCTCAGGGGCGCAGCTACCCATTTTTTTGGGGTATGCAACAACAATATGCTGCCAATTTGATGTTTAACTTGTTAAGTATTGATAAATGGTGCATTGCCACTTTAAGAGAGTCTAAACGGTTCTCATAACGTCCTTTTGCCAGCTATTGCTCACAATGGATAAGGCTGATATGCACTCCAGCCTTGTTTGTTTGCACCACATTGACAACACAATATTAAGTTATTACAAGGAGCCTTCATTGTTAGGATATGGAAACATGTAATGAGTTCCTGCTAGCATTTCTGTTTGCAGTTGGCCATTAAAAGTGCAGTATGAGCATGGTAGCCACCTAGCTATCTGAATGGAATAGGCTATGTTTCAATCGGCATTATGCTTAACAAACGCTAGTTAGTCTGTTAACATTCATATTTGCAAGCCTCCAAGTACAGACGTCATCACTTTAAATCCTACCTGTTGCCTTTCACCGTCCACTTATTTAACTGCTGTTGCATCCCTTGACATGCCATCTCCTTTTCCCTCTTTCTTTTTCTATTTTTAGTGGAATCAACAGCTTTTTTTTTTTTGCTGTATCCATCTTTTTCCATAGGCGGCAACTCACTACTGTAGGCCTATCTGCTTTCGCCCAGCGCCCGGCGCCCCACTCCCTCTTCTATGTCAAAATTCTATGATGGAATATGAGATAGGGCGCCTACTCTAGCCTGTTAGTACTCTAAAATGTTATAGAACATTGAGAAAATGCTAAAATGATCCAGAAACGGACAGCAGTAGCTACATATAGAAAAAAACAAATATATTATTAATTTTTTTTTTACCATAGCTTTGGCGCCCCCATGGAGCTGCGCCCCTATGCGCCGCATATAGCGCATACCCACTTTTTGCGCCACTGAGCATGCTGCACATATTTGTTTAAAACTCTTGCATTGAAGTTGACTGATCATCTCAATACCAACGTTTCCCAAAAGGGCCTGTCCCAAGGAGAACAACTATTACCTTGAAACTTAAACACACATGGGGAAACTGAACAGTCCAATCAGTAGACTATGATAGGCTAAGCTAGCCAACTATGCTACTTTGTTTACAATATTTCCAGGCTTCAACCAGACAGCTGAATTAAAGAGGTAGAGTTGTAATAAAAAAATAGTAGGGCTAATCTACATAAAGTGTGCTGTCATAAATATCAGTACCCCAAAAAAAAGAAAAATCGAGATCCGTATCAAACCGTGGGTCAAAAATCGTGATACAAACCGAATCGTGAGATTGGTGTATCGTTACAGCCCTAGAATCCGGGTCGAGATGTTACAGCTGCTCCACCCATAGACAGTAAAAGAAATGGACGAACAGACTCCGTCGTTTGCAATGGGAGGGCACTGAGTCAAATAGAACGATTTTTCAGTTGGTCCCCCCAGTACTGCGCAGACTCACACTTAACTTTGTGACGTTAGCCATAGAACTGAATCTCGTAACCAAAGATTCTAGAACAGAGCTCTGTTCTAGAATCTTTGCTCGTAACTCATATGATAGATACACAGAAATTCTTCTCACACTTCCTTCGCCTTCAAAGTCATCAAAGTTAAACATTTATTTATGTATTATTATTAATATCATCCTCACCAAGTCGTGCTAATGTTGAAGCTACCATACATGATCATCTTCAAAAACAATCATGCTAAAACAAAACAAAACAGTTATAGCCTTGAAGCTAATCTTCTTTCCACTTTTCCGACCTACGGTCAATCCATCGAAAACCTCTGAAATGATTACTGCCGTTTTTTTTTTAAAATTAGGTTTACTTTTTTATTATTATTAGGTTGCCTCTGTGTAATGCTTTACCTTAACATACGGTTGTGTATGCTAGGTTTTGCTTATGAGTTACCGTCATAGACAGTAAGGTGGACTGAGCTTCTTATCCAAACAATACGGTTATCTCCCTACAGCGCGAAAGAGATTACGTCAAAGCTAGCTTCCCTTCAACCGAACAAGCTAACCATTCTTCTTACGGGTAACCAACGTTACGGAAGAGGTAGTGGAGTCTGTTTTGCCTTTGTAGTGTTTATGTGGATTACACAGAAGCTACAATATCAGCACAGGATACATGTTATATGAAGTTATGGTATTTCAAAAAAATCCTAGAATGAATGGGCTTCTATGGGAGTTAGCAGAGAGGTGGTCCCTCCAGCCTACGTCGATTCTTCTACTTCCGGGAATTCGCCTGCCCCCTTGGCTCCACCACGCCTGTGAAGAAACAGGACGTTGAAACATGATTACAGGATGTAGAAACAGAGGAAGCAGAACGTCTGCAGACGGATAGGATAGGTGGTGAGGAAGATGAGGTAGGGAACTCTGAATGTCGTCGAGGTTGTGGACAATTCATGATCCTGGTCTTCCAAACTAACTAACAAACACTATTTTATGTTCAACTCTAGTTTAAAGAAGCTTCAGAAAAAAAGACAAAAAACTAACCTCATACAGCAATACATTCTCGTTCTCCTCTTGTCTCCTGAGACAGCTTGCATGCCCTCGGAAAAGTTGAAGTTCTAAAGCTAAAAAGCTGCCTTGCTCGGGCCTTTTCACCACCTCTGAGCATCCACTAACCTGGACCTTTTAGGGGGCTTTCCTCTCAGGGTGAATGAGAGGATGCTTAATTGCTTTTTACCTGACATTTTTGAAAGACAGATGCAATGATTAATGCATCCAAAGCCAGGATATAATTATATAATATGACATGATTTTAAAAGTAACCTATAACAATATGCAATACAGTAGGCTACACTTTAATTTGTTTAGTACTAATAAAATGATTAAGCCTATTTGGAGAGAGAGATGTTTAGAATGTGACAATATGTCAGTCATCGTGTGAACAAAAGTATGAGGCATAGGCTACTTGTTCTGAGCAAGTGTTGTCAATGAACAGGCTGCAAAACTGTTGGCTAACTTACAGACACTCATGAACTAATGCTAATTATCTGGGAAACATTCTCTAGCAGCAGTCACGTTGTCATTGTTTGTGTCAAACAAGTTGTGGATTTGTAACATTAAAAGATGTCTTACTCTGTGCTGAAACCATGAACTGATGCTTGAAGCTCCAGTGGTTTTCTCTGAAGGCGATATGAACGAAGAAGTAGGTAACAGTTTCACGTGAACAATTCCAGGATACACGTTTTTTTTTTATTTGTTGTTGCGTTAAATCTTTCCCAGATACAATAGTGCTATTTTCTGATTGGTTATTGTTTAGCCCCTCTTGTTATTTTTGATTGGCTGATAAGTGGCAGGCTCAACTCCAGGGGAGACGCGCTTGATTCCTGCCAGTTCCATAGTGAGAATGGCGCGGCCAGAGACATTTTGGGCGCTGCGGCATATTAAATATATAACTAGAAATGCAATGCCAGAGGAATTACAATAGTGGATGGAAAGCTGCTGGCTTAATGTTGGTGGGGAGATTCCTGAAAAAAAAAAAAACATTGAATCACTTAATCTTTGAGATCATACAAACCCTCGTCCCAAAAAACCTTATGTGTCAGGTGTTCTTGAGATATCCCACTCATGGTGGGTTTGACCTTGACATTTGACTTCATTATTGAGTCCATACAAATGTTCACACCAAATTTGAAGCATGTACGTCAAGCCGTTCTGAAGTTGTGGCACAAGCACGAAAGCTGGACTTTGGAAAATGTGGTAACACTTTACTTGACGGCTGAGTTCATAACACATTCATAGCAGCGGTCATAAACGGCACATAAAGCATTCATGACTGTTTCATGAGACATGACTCAACATTCATAGCCTACCAAACCTTTTATGAATGTGGAAGACAGAACGATGACAACTTGTCCAAATAAAATAAGTCCAACAATCGCAAAGCAGCATTGCCGTTTTTGTTCCAAACCTCTTACCTGATCACGTCAGTCTACTCCAGTGCCAAAAAGACAGAATATGGTCAAGAAAATATTTTTTGTTTCATAAAAATGTATTTGTTTTATGATGTAACCTTTGCAGATGATCTCATCTTTTGCTACTGGGAATGTCCAACCACTCCAGGTTACATAAATACGGGTCAGCTGAATGTAGGCTAGTTTACCTCCCAGTGTTAAACTCAGTGATTACGAATACTTCACAACTTGTATAGTAAAGTGACAATCGATGTAGACTTCATGATATTCATGAAATATTTACAAAGGCTGGAGAGAAAAACAGCAATGCTGCTTTGCGATTGTTGGACTTTTATGTTGACAAGATGTCGTTATGTCTTCCACATTCATGAAAGGTTTGATATGAATGTTGAGTCATGTCTCATGAAACAGTCATGAATGCTTTATGTGCAGTTTATGACAGCTGCTATGAATGTGTTATGAACTCACCCGTCAAGGAAAGTGTTCAGAGAAAGGTAGTTCAGAGAAAGCCTAATTGTATGCAATCCAATAGACTACCTGCAAAACGGGGCTTTCAGTTGGTGTTGATGTCTGCTCATTAATATTGAAGCAAAATTGAAATTATTTCATTAATATTGAAGCAAAATTGAAATTCTAACTACAGATCAACAGGATTTTAATTGATATTAAACCTCAGTAAACCACTATTAATCTGGCAAGATATTGGGAAAGTCATATCCTGCTTTATCTACAGCCAGGATAAATTTGATTAGGCCTAGGTATGTCTGGTTTAGCTACACAAGCTTGCATAAATAACCATTGACAACTTGTTATCAGTTTGAAAAGCAAGTGCGTTTATTCACTCTTCTTCATTTAGAAATTCACATGTGCTGTGCTTTCCTGCCATCCATTCAGTATAGCGTAGATCAGCGCTCCCCAACCACCGGGCCGGGCCGCGGGACATTCCTAACCGGGCCGTAGCCTACGACAAGAGTTTATAAAAAAAAAAAAAAAAAAAAAAAATGCATGCAAACTAAATAAACTCAATTTAATTCGCAATAATACCCACTGACGATGGTGAGCCAGATACCTCAAAGAAAAAGAAGGGGTCATTCAATACGAAATATGACGAGTCATATTTAAAATATGGTTTCGCAGAGACCGGTGACTCGCATGCACCAAGTCCTTTATGTGTGGTATTTGGTGATAAGTTGTCAAACGAAGCAATGAAACCATCAAAGCTAATTCGACATCTAGAGTCCAAGCATCCTACACTTAAAGACAAACCCCTTGAGTTCTTTGAGCGTAAGAAACGCGAGCAAGGAAAAAAAAAATTGTCGTAAAAGCAACCACATCGGTGAAGCATTGGCTGCGCTTAAAAGCCTCATAGTGGCTAGTCGGATTGCTAAATCTGCGAAGCCCTTTACTATTGGGGAAGAGTTAATTCTGCCTGCTGGTAAAGGCATGTGCAATGAACTCCTTGGGGAGGCTGCAGCTAAAAAAAATAGCTCAGGTACCGCTTTCTGCAAGCACTGTCCATAGGCGAATTGATGATATGTCAGAGGATATTGAGGCACAGTTGTTAGAGAGGGTGAATGGGTCACCGTGGTACGCTATCCAAATTGGTTGGTTGCAGGTCACTGGCCAGAGTGTTTGAGTTGCGAGAGCCGCTTCTGTATTTCTTACAGAAAAAAAGAAAAAAAGTCACTGTTAGCTGCATATTTTAGTGATGAGTGCTGGGTGTCAAAACTCGCTTACCTATGTGACATATTCGGGTTGCTTAATGACCTCAACCTGTCACTGCAGGGGAGAATGACGACTGTCTTTAAACTGGCAGATAAAGTCTCTGCCTTTAAAGCCAAGCTTGATTTGTGGGTAGTGGATTGGGGTGTATTTGATATGATCCAAACAGTAGTGGGGGTTTTGGGAGAGACTGAGGCAGGGCCCTTTCTCTCACAGCTGGTGCGCGATCACCTTGTTGCGCTTTCAAATGAGTTTGAGCGTTACTTCCCATCCTCCAAAGATCCACGGCAAACCAATGAGTGGGTCCGCAACCCATTTGTCAATATCCCGAATAGTCCTAACTTTGTCAGCGCAGGAGGAAGAGCAGTTGATCGAAATTGCAAATCACGGTGGTCTTAACCCTTTAGGCGCCAGAGGTTTTTTTCCGAAACGATCAATTTTGACATCTTCATTTCAAAAGGCTATATCTTAAAAGTGATAAGAGATAGAGACTTTCTGTAAATTAGAGAAATATTAAGGATGACCCAAAGTTTATGTAGAGATTAAATGTTTATATCTAATTTGCATATTATGACGTCATATGGTGGCGGCCATCTTGGATTACAGAATTTTCATGAAAAGTTGCATGTTTGAATGATAAAATGCACCACTTCTTCCCCCCCAAAATGTCCCTCACCTTCTCTATGCTTTATTGTACAATACTGAATGCTCAGGTAAATAGTAAGTAGTGAACAAACTGTGTAAATCATTACTAATAAATGGCAGAAACAAACCAAATGCATGTAGCGGTAGACTGGCCTTTTGCTGTAGAGATTTTCCATTTACTACATACAGTAGGCACTCTGATTCCATGTATGGGGCACATATATATATTATTCAGATGACACACATACACAAGTAGACAAGACCTGTTTAGTTCAAAAGCTCATTTGCCACGGCAAGGCACAGATCAGGAGTGAGATGACGAGACAAGACAAGAGACAATGTTAGTATTTTTTTTCTTTTTGTTGTTTTTGTTGATGTTTTTTTTTTTCTTAGCTGACAAAGACACACACATCACAAGGACATGAACACACAAAAAGGAACACATAGTGTATGTCCTAAATGATCAGGGAAATAGATAGCAAATCAACAGTGTAAATCATTACTAATAAAGGGCTGACATTTAGTTTTTTTTATGCAGCAGGCCTTTTGCTGTAGAGATAATGACTCCCTATCCCTATCCATACAGGGCCGGCATTCCCATCATCTTGTGATAGACTATGCATGACCTAATGTGTGTATGTGGGAGAGGGAGAGAGCGTGTCACCACCTCCACCATGCGAGCAGCATGGCCAGATCTGCCTCGCGCGCACCGAGTGGAGAGAATTTGCGCAGCTCTGAATAGGCCTACTGTCATTCTCATTGCGACTCCCCACACTGCCACTACGTTCCCCCCTAACTGTCCTATGAGCACTTCGACCTCGTCTAACATACCCAGTGGCATTAGACAAAGGCTCCACCATGTTACCGTCGCCGCGATTGTGGAGAGGCACACGTTCAGAAGACAGAAGCTAGCGCTATGGATATTAGGCTACCTCCAGCCTCGTTCGCCACACCACTAACACCCTGCTAACTTCCCGATGAACACTCCGAACCCGTGAAACATTATTCCCACCAGTGACATTGGGCAAACGATTCAACGTTTGTGCTTGGTGTAAGCTAAACTATGGAGTAAACTCTCACTTTGTCCAGCTGCATCATTGCAAGGCAGGGACGCATCTGAAGCCTCACTAAACGAATCACCGTCATTTTCTGAAGGCAGATATTCCCTTCAGAATCAGGGTCCGCGAATAGAAGACCCAACACTTCATTTCAGGTAAACCTTTTTGATGCCATTAGACGATAATCTAATGCAAATACTACCGCTGACGTTGACAATATCGCTCTGATAAAGTAGCTCACACGCACACTAGCTCCGGTATTGCACGCACTGATTCACTGCAGCTGTAGCGCGAAAGTTTTGTTTAAAGCATTTTTTAAAGCAAGACTTTTTTTCGACTCAGGGATGACTTATGACATGTCTGCCATCTAGTGGAGTGGAAGTCAAACGAAATATGACACCCTATTTGACTAAATCGGCCGTTTTATTCAGTACCGCATCTTGTCGACTAAAGTCGACTGTGGCGCCTAGAGGGTTAAGAGTGTGTAGGCTGAGGAAACCTCTCTGGCGGGTTTTTGGATGAAAACCAAAGCAGAACATCCCGAGATAGCCGTAAAAACGCTGAAAACGTTGCTACCATTTCCCACCACGTATCTATGCGAGGCCAGGTTTTCGGCAATGACTGCAACTAAGACCAAATTGCGCAATCGACTGGACATTTCAAACATACTGAGGGTGTCACTGTCTTCCATCACCCCCAGATGTAACTTTCTTGTTGCAGGGAAACAAGCACAGGGCTCCCACTGATTATATTCGTAATGCACGTTTAGTTCCCATGTTTTGTTACCATATATTGTTAAGCGTGTTCGCACATGATAGATGTAGCTTCAAGTTGTTCAATTTTCATAGTTTATATTGTTCAATTTTCACTTCTTCAAGTTCACATTTTTAAGAGTTCGTTACCTTCACTGTTCATACATAACTGGACCTAGTTCTTTTCAAGTAGGCTAATGCATGCACAACACGGAACATGGAACCCCCGAAACCCCCGGTCCGTGAAAAAAATGGGAATCAAACCGGTCCATGGTACATACAAGGTTGGGGACCCCTGGCATAGATAGACCACCCTGATCCTCCACCATCCAGTAGCAGAGTGAAGCGGCACCTAACAGAAATAGAAGGGGGAAAAAAAAGATAGCTGTTAGATAAACATGTTCAACTGAACAACAAACTAACCGCTAAGCCTACAATCAAGTCATTTTATGCCACAACCTATATCTAACCACTCATACAAACATAGTTCAAAACGAAGGCTTTCAGCCACGAAAGTTTCAGCCAGTGGCTGTTTGCCATAAAAGGCCATTTCCCTCGTCAGGCCAGCGATCTCTAGGAAAGACGGCTGACAATTTGAGTGTGAAGTTTATTATTACTTAGCTGCTAACACTACCGCCCCCACTGCACAAAACCGTGAACCTAGAAACATTCCCGAGGTCTAGCTAACGTAATATAACTTACCTACTGAATCCTCAGTTATCATTTAATCAAGTTATGAACGAATATACGTAATACCAATATTATCAAACTAGCTAGAGTTAAACTTAACATCCTCTATAGACGTAGCAGCTACGGGTTTGTTGCTAATTGATGACGGGTAACGCCAGATTGCTTGCTCACTTGTCTAGCCGAGTCGTTAAAAACAGACTTCACATAGTACTCCATTCGAATAAAAAACACAAATTAATTGTAACTTGGGTGTGGTAGGAAAACGTCTGTTTCGTCATAGTTTGTTGGACGAAGCAGACACCAAGAACGTAAACAAGCAGTGTGGTTCAAAAGCAATTAATTACAGGATGTGTAGGACTAGTTTAGGGAGTGCCAGATCACACACACACACACACACGTTAAACATTTTGATGCTCCGGACCTTTGCTTGAGGAAATTCTCCGTAACTGGACCTCGCTGAAGGATAATTGAATACCCCTGGTCTGTACATTCCATGCGACTCTTACTGCAAGTATGGTGAAGGGACTTACTATTGCAGAGTACTGTATGTATGATGTATTTGAGTGATGACAGTGAAGATGTGTGTGTGGGCGGAAGGGGAGTGGAGCAGTGACTGTGTGTGTGTGTGGGTAGGTGGGGGCAGTGTGCTGTAAGTATGTAGAGGATGTGTGTTGGAGAAGATCCTGAAGACAATGTGCTGTGGATGTAGGGAGGGGGGGGCAGTGTGCAGCAAGTATGTAGAGGAGGCTTACTGTAGCAAGCAGTGTGCTGTATGTATGTGAGGTGATGACAGTGATGATGTAAGTGTGTGTGTTGGGGATGGGGGCAGAAAGGCTAGGCAATCAAGGACATGGGTAGCTAGATGGAGGAGAAATCAAAAATAATAAACAAAAAGTTCTATGGAGATGTGCAAAAGCTGGAGAAAGTCAGATATGTGTGTGTGTTTTGATGTGTGATGAAATAAGAAAATAAATAAAAGGTCTTTAGCATAGGGAAAGGGATGTAAAAGTGCTAAAAGTCATGTAGGTGTGTGTGTGTGAGGGGGTCATGAGTGCTGAGGAGTGAATGAGTGCAAAGTCAGTATAGTGTGAGTTCAGAGTTCGGATGGCCTGGGGATAAAAACTTCTCCTGAGTCTCTCAGTTCTGGCTTTGTGACTACATAGGCGTCTTCTTGATTTCAGCGGTAGGAATAATCCATTGTTAGGATGAGAAGAGTCCTTCACAATCTTTTGGGCTCTTAGGAGTACTCTTCTGGAATAGATATCTTGTAGAGCAGGGAGTTGAGTTCTTATAGTACGTTCAGCTGAGCGCACTACTCTCTGCAGAGTACTACAATCTCTAACTGTGGAGTTCCCATACCAGGTGATGATGCTAACAGTTAGAACACTCTCAACCGCTGAAGTGTAGAAGGCCTTCATAATGGATGTAGAAACTTTGAATTTCCTTAGCTGACGAAGGAAGTAGAGTCGTTGTCTGGACTTCTTCAGAACATATTGAGTGTTAACAGTCCATGTTAAGTCTTCAGTAATGTGGACACCAAGGTATTTAAAACTTGTGACTCTCTCTACAGGTTGCCCGCTGATCATTAGTGGGGTGTAACTGTAGTTCTGCTGCTGCCTTCTGTAATCCACTACCATTTCCTTGGTTTTAGTGATATTCAGTGTCAAGCTGTTAGATTGACACCACTGTGCCACCTCATCAACCAGATCCAAGTAGAGCTGTTCATTGTTGTTACTAATCAGGCCCAAGATCACTGGGTCATCTGCAAACTTGATGATGGAGGTATGTCTACTGTTGGCTTTGCAGTCATGTGTGTAGATGTTGTACAGCAGTGGACTCAAAACACAGCCTTGGGGAGCACCAGTAGGGATGGGCGATATGGACCAAAACTGATATCCCGATATTTTGGGGCTGATTGGCGATATACGATATCGATACGATATTGATATTTCAAACAGAAAGAGCGAAGTGCTTGGTATATTTCACTCAACACAACAATTATGACAACACAGCCAGTTTTAATTATATTCATTTCAGACTGCTCTAACAGAGCTGTGCAAAAAAGTGTAAACAATAACATAGGCCTACAATAGGCATAGGCTACAGTTGCTCTGATAAAGCTGTGCAAATAACAAAAGACCAAAAGTTGACCCTGACTGACAACGCAGGGCTACATTGTACTACACAATGCAATAGGCTATTTTGGGCACAACAATATTGAAAAAACCTGCAGTTTTGTCACACAATGCAGTTTTTTTTACCTGTAAGGGTTTGATAGGGCCTAGATGACAAGCAAATGTAGACTATGATGGCCTAGACATGTTGCTATCAACAACAAAAATATTTTTAAACAATTAGGCTACTTAAACAACGTAACTGAGTCACTCATCAAGAGTGTGATAGAAGCTACCGTCGTTTTGTATGCGTTCATTTTTGCATGTTTCTGTTCGTAAGAAAAATCCCTATGCACGATTGAATGGGGTTTCAGGAATCATAAAAAGATTATGCCCTAACTGCTCACGAGTCGCGTGCATATCCTCTTAATAAAATCAGCGTGTAGGTTGTCTCCCTGAGGACTAGATCTGCTACTGTATATCGCTAAACGCAAGCATTCATCGGTGTATTTAAATTAGCTAGGCTATGTACCAAAAATGACATTTTACCGTGAGTCGAAGAGCTGTAAACAGTGTTGTAACTTAAATCTGCGTGTACAAAACCGCTTGGAGCTCCAGTGGAATTTTGATTTCACAACGAGAATTATCGGTCTAGCCGTTGATGTGCCGACGGAATAGGCATCAGCACCAACCTGTGATCAAGGTAAACAAAATCTGACTCAGTGTCCGTCATGTTTGAAAGTTTGTAGTGCTGCGAGGGAGAACGTGCACACGCAAGGGGCGCAGTTGAGCAGAGCTGCGGCTATCTGAATGGTCTGAACACAGAAGAGCAAGTGGCTTTGATAAAATGTCCCATTATTTGACATAATACCGGTATTACGATAATGTCTCAACTACATATCGTTTTCAAAAATATATCGGTCGTAGTCGTAATACCGATATATCGCCCAGCCCTAAGCACCAGTGCTGATGGTTAATGAGTTAGGTGTCAGACCCCCCACTATAACCACTTGTGAACGGTTGGTGAGGAAGTCAAATATCCAGTGACGCAGGGTGGTGTTCAGTCCTAAGGCCTTCATCTTTGTGACCAAGGTGAGAGATACTATCGTGTTGAATGCTGAACTAAAGTCATTGAACAGCATCCTCACATAATTCCCATTCCCCTCCTCCAGGTGAGTTAAGGTGGTGTGCATGAGGTTTGAGATGGCATCCTCTGTAGACCTGTTGGCTCTGTAAGCAAATTGGAGGGGGTCGAAGGAGGCAGGGAGGGATAATAGAATAGAAAGATTACAACCAGTACAAGTACAGGTACATTGGATTACTCTACCGGTCATCTATGATATTTGTACATTCTTGTACACAATGATCAACATCAATTAATTCCCTATACACAAATCCGGCGAAACACGGAAGTAAAGCAGCGCCGCCATTACTGCGTTGCCTTGCTGCTAAGGAAGTAGCGAAGTAATGTGTTGGTCCCGTAGGCGGCTGTAGCAGCGAAATCTTTTTCTTAATTTTTATTTAGTACGCATGATGTTCAGTGATGCCGGTGAAAAGCTTGTTTTGTGGTTGGCCGTTTTAACAGTAGGAATATACAGACCTAGAATTAAACAGATTGTGAAATTCACAAACCTTTGTTGCACATTGAGTGCCCATGTTTACAGGCTTACGGATTACACAGAGTTCCTTGTCGAGTGGAGGACCAAGATGTGCGTTAAAAGTGGATGAAATACATATGATTAATAAAATAATCCTGAATACCTGTAAGAACATGTATTTTACTGCTATAAGTGGTCGTGGCTAATAGATATTTGCAACTTCTGAAGCTTGTAAACATATTAGCAACACAGCTACTAATGACCGCATTAGGTTTATTGTCGTCATTAATTAATACACGTCTTAATACATCATGTTGTCAATAAATTACCTTCATCGGTAAGTTTTGGCCACTGCCTGCCATCATCTACCCAATGTTCCCTTTCACCTGACATTTTTTCATGAGCAGGATCTCCTATTTGATATTCTCTGACAGGATGCTTTCATTGAAAAGCCATTAGAAGGCACAGGCAAGTGTCACACCGTCACACTCCGCAGGCACGCAGTAATGGCGGCAGGCAAGATGGCAGCGCCCATAAAGTTTGTGGCGGATTGGTGTATACACATACCTGCAGCTGCAGCATTAGCTGAGGCATTGTTGCCGGGCTAGCCTTACGGCCTAGAAAAGCAGAGCAGCGAGGCGATGCTGATGTTCCAAAAACTGTTTATTTCCCTTCCCAAACAGGGATATGGTCGTCTCAGAGAAAAAAAGAAAAAAAAGAAAAAGAAAAACTCCAAAACAAAATAATCAAACTAAAGTATTTATACTTTTAACTAAACTTGTAACTAAACTTTTTCAAAGCAAAATGACTTCAATAATATATCACTTTAAATATAGCTAAATGTGAAACTCTTTTCTCTGGTCATACACAGGTGCTCCCTCTTTGCTCACCTTAACCAACTCTACCTGCTGTCTGGTCTGCCACAGGTCTTCTAGACCCTGGCCAGAACCAAATCATTGTCCCAAAATCAATCATTGTCTAACAGCCTAGAACCAATACAAAAATATATATAAATACTCTAATGAAATATAATACATTATCCGGTTACCAGACATTAACACCATAACCTTTACAAACACATGAAAACATACATACCCTGTTAAATACACAAACACCCCTCTTCCCACACAACAATGCCCCATTCACGCCTATGATGTTCACTCCGCAAAACTATAATTGTCTCGAGAGCTACCGTCGGTTCTTCTGATGAACGCAAACCAGGAAGTAAACAGACCAACGTAAGCGGTAAGCCCTGCTGTTTTATGCTAGTTCGTTTATTGTTTGCCAAGTTTATTGTCCATAGTACTAAACCTTCAGTTGGCCACTCCTGAAGTTTAAGTAGTTTATTGACGAAGGTGTGTTTGTGTTGCAGATGCTTTTAAGTATAAGTATAAGTATATATACTTTTTTGATCCCGTGAGGGAAATTTGGTCTCTGCATTTAACCCAATCGGTGAATTAGTGAAACACAAACAGCACACAGTGAACACACAGTGAGGTGAAGCACACACTAATCCCGGCGCAGTGAGCTGCCTGCTTCAACGGCGGCGCTCAGGGAGCAGCGAGGGGTTAGGTGCCTTGCTCAAGGGCCCACTGGTCGGGGCTCGAACCGGCAACCCTCCGGTTACAAGTCCAGAGTGCTAACCAGTGGGTGTTGCTTCCGTGACTGCCAGCTGCATGCTCACGTTAGTGCGGTACAAACAAAATAAAGGCCTGTGTGAGAAACGGTGTCGGTGTGTGTGTTTGTAGCGATAGCTTGTATTCTGATGTGGTGTAACACTGGTAACGGACTACTGCACCGTAACAGGCATCACTTGGTACACCCACAGGTGAACTCTCTGCAGGCTTTAGGCATAGGTGGCAGAGACATTAGCCGTGGCACTAATTGACCTTCCTTGTGAATCCATCCCATTTCATCCACTGGAGGAAGATCAGGATGTGGCGGGTGAGCTTGGTTCCAGATTGATGCTTGACAGTGTGAACGCATGATATGAAACCTCATTGCAACTGAGGTTGGAGGCAGAATCTCTTGTGGACAACCTAATCTGCACCCCTTAATACCCCTAAAAATGTTGTATAATATAAATAATCACAAAATGCCTTCGGGGTTCTGATTTTGTTAAAATTGACCCCGTCTTGTTCAGCTGATACAAAAAAAATGGGATAGCAATGTGCTGTTATAATCATTCAAGTTAAGCCTTAACTATTGTTAAATAATGTTATTGTTGTTAATTATGTTTGTAGAAAAGGCTTGGACTGTTACGTGCATTTGCCGCGATGGATCATTTGTCGCAATATTTTCTTTGTTAAACTTACGTGTTTCCTGTTTAGTTTTCTCTCTGCCAGTGCCTGCAGTAATGAGCAGACGTGCAAGTTTGGTGCTCCAAGAAAAGTATAGTTACTTACCTGTTATTCCTGTAGTAGTCATCCTGAGTAATCCAGTCGTTAATATTCAGAGTGTCGAGTCATTGACGAAAAACTAATATATATATATATATATATATATATATATATATATATATGTGATATGTATACATGTGTGTGTGCATATTGGCAACTGAATATCAATGCTGGAAGAATACAGAGTTAACCCTTACGAGCCCGACCGTTCTAATTTCGTTACAAAAGTAACTATGGCCAATCGTCTAATATCTCAGCTGTCCAATGACTGATTTTATTTCTGAAATCTTCCCCATAATGCTGACAACATAAGCTTCAATTTGATATGATTGGTTAAGGGGTTTATGGCGCGAAATGTTTTGGATACTTGAAGATGAGTCTTGAAAAAATATTCACTTGAGTCGGTGCATTTTACGTGGACAGCCAGATGCCACCTGCACTTAAGTTGGAGTTTACCTCGACTGGAAACCACACAGCTGGATAAACTGAGGTAATATTGTTTTTACATCGGTTCTAGTTATGGTTTATCTTAATTTGAAGTCCTTAAATCATGTTATTTGACAGTAATATGCTTTCTCATCAGCGTCAACATTATGGCTTAGCGGGGGGGCTAGCGCATAGTCACGTAACTTTAGCTAACTGTATAATTCTGAACTGCTTGCAATATTATCGTTTGCTTTTAATGTCAGTTATTTTCATTTGACAGTTTCATTTAAAAACCTGTTAGTATATAACCTGTAGGTAAGTTTGTTTTCTAGTGTAGCGTACTTTTGCCTATATTGGTGCAGCAAAAGACGACCTGGGTTCTCTTACCCTATTTAACTTCAATGTCTGATCACAATTCCCCTTGTATGTGTTTCAATGAAATAAAACTGGATGTAAATAACTACGTGATTGTCTTTTTAAACGGACTCCTTATATGTAAGCTTTTTAACTTAGTTATTCTAAATGTAGTCAGTATTCTCCATCTTAAATGTATGTAAATATTAATCTTACACACCAAATCTACACACTTCAGTAAATCAATGAATTCTCAACAACCAGAGGTAAAGTTTAGGCATATGTATTGAAACAAAATTCGTTGCATGTATATGAAATTATAAATTAAAATGCATTCAAAACTTTAACTTTCAGTTGCTTTTAAATCAATAGCATTACCAAATCAACCGGTTACATATAACCCATGTATAATACAAGCAGTTTTTTAATGATACACTTTAAACCTATGGGCCCAAGATTAATTGCCTACCTAAGCCGGTGTTGCACCAAATTCTGTGACCTGTCGAATTTTGTGACTCTAGAGGGCGCTGTTTTATTGGAGTCTATGAACAGCGCCTGATGCAGGCCTGAACCGTAGCTTGGGGGCGTTGAGGCCTTAAAACTGTAGTGGCCACTTCACGCGAATCGCGCAACGAAAACAAACAGATTAACTCACGCAGTTGGTGGAGATGTCCTTGCACAGTCCATGCACCGTCACTGCAGCAAAGTTCACGCACACTTGGTGTGTGCAGTTTCTCACACGCGGTAGTCGAGTATCAGTTCAAACAGCAAGCTCCCTCCGGTTAGGCTCGCAGTCTTTTTCCTCAAAGGCAACTCATTGTCTGTCGAAGCCAGTTAGCATAACACAGTCGCAGCTACCGAGTTGCTAACTTTTCAGACAATACTGTTAACTGAGCTATCCTGACAAATTCGTTTTGAAAATGTCTCCATGTGATACCGACTTCTTTCGCATGCAAAGTAGTCAATAGGTTATCGGTCTGACAACCATGAAGTGTTCACTAAGCACGAAAAGTAGCATTAATCACTTTACAGTTCTCCAGTGTGATCTTCCGGTATCTCGTCTACAGCCAAAGAGCGTGAATTCTCCTTACACCGCATTTTCCTCCTCTCGTGACCTCTCACCTTCCCCACTGATTGGCTAACATCTTAACCAAGAAACAAATTATTTTATATCTTTCAGTCATTTTCTATACATTTTAGTATGACAAAGTAGCAATCTTTTCCACATGAATTTGTACAATTATTATTTAACATGAAAATAAAGAATACAGTGTCTGTGTATTTAAATGCTTACAAACAAAAGGAAACTTAACCATGTATTTCCTACAGGGTTACACTAGTACCAATTTACTTGTTAGGTAAATTGGCAAGACAGTATAGCAAATCAAAGCTGAATAAATCAATGGGCGCCGCGTTTCTAAGTTGCGTTCTCTTAGATGAAATAAGTTGAGCGATATTTTTACTCCTCTCAATATGTAACGTTAGTTGTAGAAAATAAGATGTGAAATCACATATTCTGTCAGAAATGTAATTAACTTATTACCTTTCCTCCGGTTGTTATCTGTAGTGCAGTCTGTAGTGAACTATTTTAGCTTGCTAACTTCTAAATGACAAACATCAGACGTGCTTGTCTCAACATTTTCTAAGATGACATGACTTGAAATAGATGAAGCACAACTTCTCAATATTTAGTTATAGAAAACATGATGTGAAATCACATATTCTGTCAGAAATGACATTACTGCATTTAAGCAGTTTGTTACTAGGTGAAATGTAATCTGTCTTTATCTTGATGCAAGCCAGGCAATCAGATTTAGGGTAGCTAAACCCATGTGTAATACAATGACTTTTCATAGGCCTACTTAGAAATATTTCGAGTATATTCTGAGGATGCTTCAATAGTTTAGGCTACCTCTTCTTTTGTGTGCATACATGCACAAATCTGTAGTTTTGTGATTTTATTTTTTACATTAATAAAGGTATTTGTATGATTTCGCTCTTGTTTCAGATGGAGAATGACAAGACCTACACAGACCTTCTCGCAAGCCTGAAGAGGTAGCTGACTGCTCATGAACTTGCGCTCACAATGCTGAAGACCATGAGGGGATGGAGGAAGAAGGTATAGATTTATGTGCGTAGGATGGTGCAGACTAAAAAAGTGTGTGAAATATAGACTTGTTATGTTCTTTTTTACTCACATTGTTGTCCCAGGCATATGTGGTTTTACCAACCGGAAGGAATGGGAGCTTGTGCTTAGTAGGCCATCATATGCAAACAGTGCAGGGGCATGGGACAAAGACCCCAGAAGAGTTTTACAGGTTTCTGGGATTGATAATTTAAATGGGGTTCACTTCCCTCCCTAATATCCATTGCTACTGGGGAACCAAGTCTTGGCAGGGATCAGGGGACATTGACCAAATGATGAATACATATTGTGTACTCCAAAAACGAGAATACCAGAAAGCACTTTTTTTCTCCATTGACATTGCCATTGTCAGTAGCTTCTTGTTATTTCAAGTTTGACAATGCAATGCAGAATCTGGTGTTGAACCTAGGTTTGGTAGCTACAACCAGAAAGAATTTGGAGGAAATCTATCACAACAGCTGGTAGGCATTTCTGTTGAAATTTCAGCCTCACCTTCAGCTGCTCCAACTACTACTCTGTTGTTTTTCCATCAAGTACATATTCCTGTATAGCAGGAGCTTGTTATAAAAAACGTACATAATAAAACTAAAGTAGCTTGTATGGCCCTGGAGTGTAACGGTAGGCGAATTTGTTTTATTGATAAACAAATTGCTGTCAGATTTGGCATTCTGCAAAAGGGGATGCGTTTAGTAATGAGTCATAGCTCTTCTGTGTTTAACCTTCAGGTTCCCCACACCACCTTTCTCTATCCTCCTCTGTAAGTGTGTGTGTGTGTGTGGGTATGAGTTTGTGTGTATGTGTTTATTCTCCACAGGCTTGTTCTAAGTATGTAATCCACTTTCAAATGTTTAGAACACATTGAGTTTTGAGTTATGTTGATTGTATTCCTAGCTTTTCATGAATAATAATACATTTTATATATGTATATAATTTTCATATTATACTGTTTTATATAAGGAAGTTGTATTTGTTGAATCAAATGTATTTTATGTCTCTTTTCCGAAATGGTCTTCAATGAATACAGTATACTTACTTCCTGTATTACTGGTAAGGTACAGTATGTTTTTTTTTAATGTCATTCTTATTGACTGTAGCATTTGCTTATATACAAATAAATGGTTTATTCTTATAGACCAAATACATCTAAACCATTGTTTCTGACTTGATTATTAGTTTTTATGCATACTTTTATGTTGTTGGTGAGAAAGTGAATGTGAATTCTGTCAACATTCTAAATCCCATTTCCTGCATTTTTTACACTGATCACTAAAACTTTTGAAAGGTTAATGATATTCCAATACAGTCTTTTTTGTTAAATAGCCCACAACTTGCTGAACATTTCATACACTCTATATTTTTCTCTATCTTGTAGAGAAATATGATGAAAATTAATTTTTATGTGAATGAAAGGGAGAGGATTTTCAAATACTGTTCATTACTATATCAACATTACCATATGTATTTTACATCATTTCATAGAACTGATCCTTCTGATTACAGTGGTATGTATATCCCATTGATGGTATGTATTATACTCAAGAAATAAGGTTTTTTGTGTGAGGAGGTCATCCAGCACCAAAAATGGAATGTTCGGCACGGGCACGAAAGGGTTAAACCCCATCTCTTCTTCGTCCTATATTCTGACCGATATACCATCCAGTATAGTGCCACTACCCTACACCCGAATCAGTGCAACCTTATAACCTCCCCAATATTGGTCCTTCGAACCGCACGCATTATACAAGATGGAGTTGGGAGGAGAGATGTCCCCCGATGTGAGACCGAAGCGTCAAACACGACGACCTGCTAGACTGCAAAACTATGAGGTGGACTATACAGGATACCGTCATAGAGACCAGTTACAATTGGGTTTATCATCTCCAAATATAGATAGGGTAGCGTTCAGTCCATGGAACCCCTTCCTGCCACTTCAGACTCACTCTGTTAGCGTCAACGGGGATGCTGCTCACTCTGAGACTCCTCAGCTAGCCCCTGGCCGCCTCCAGAGGAGAGATTTGATTAACAATGCCGTGCCTGAACAAATACCCTCATTCCTGTTGAGCCCACAACAAACCTCCCATTATCTTAAAGAAATGAGGGCCATTCAAGACGAGAATAACAATCTGCTCCAAACCCAACAGGCCTTCCAGTCAGGCATAACTGAGCTTAACCAGGCACGTAGCGAGATTAGAGAACTAATTGAGGTAGCCCGCTCACTGAGAGCTGACATTGGGCAGTCTAATGCCCCAACCTCAAAGTATAGCACCTATAAACCTCTTCAATCTAGTACCTTAGCCTCAAGGAACTTCCCCGTTGGAGTACAAACCGAAGAGGAAGTGGAAGAAGAGGAGGAGGAGGATTGGCCTGATCCCCCTTTAAGGAATGAACCTGATGTGGACCTGTATAAAGGTATATATAACCTTAAGTTGGAGGCATCAGATCTAGATCGTAGGCAACCCTACTATGGCCCTAAAGACCCTGCACAAACGCCTTTAAAGCCTCCACCGCCAATACAGCAGCATCTTCAGCCTCCAGCCTCTGCTCCTCATACAAGGATGTCTTACCCTGTGCAGGTAAAACATCATCAGCAATTACCTTGCCCTCCTGCACATCCCGCTCAGCCTCTCACACAGCCCTCTCCAGCCTACCCTGGGTGAATGTATTCAGCGCCCATCCAGCACCCACTGGCCGCCACCAGGGCACCTGCCACAAATCCTAGCCTGCCACTGCAGCCCCCTGTCATCGAGCAAGCGTATAGAGGCCCTAGACCCACTATACCTAAATTCATTCACCCAGACCCTAGTGAGTTTGCGAGGCTACGCATAGCTTTAGAGAACCTGCTTCCATATGATTCCACGGAGCTCTTCAGGTATCAAATACTTGTAGACCATCTAAAGCTGGATGAAGCTGAACAAATAGCCGATGCCTACCTAAACTCACCAACCCCTTACTCTGACACCATGGCTGCCCTGCATGATAAATTCGGCCAACCTCACCAGCTCGCCTTAAGAAAGATAGCCAGTGTTCTAGAAGCCCCTGAAGTCAAGCGTGGTGATACAGCGGCATTCCAGAAATATTCCCTCCAGGTGCAGTCACTAGTGGGCCTGCTGCAGACATTGGGCCCTGAAGGGGAGACTGAACTCATCTGTGGCTCACACGTAGCTCGACTCTTGAGTAAACTTCCACCAGAACAGCGAGCTGATTTTCGCCGTCATCATTTCAGGTAGCCCGGAGCCACTCACACTCTGTATGATCTGTCAGAATGGCTCCGCTACGAATCGTGGTGTCAGGGCTTTGACAATCAAGCCAGTGTTAAAAGCGGAAAGGCAGGGCACAAAGGTTGATGGTCGTCAAGGGAAACAAGCAGTAACGGTCCTACACGGTGCTGGAGAGGCTTCTGAGTCCACGTCTTCATCACACCGGGAGAGTTCAGTGAAGAAAAAGGTAAAGGCCAAAGCCTACTGTGCATACTGTGAGAGTACAGAGCACAGAGCATCTTAGTCAATGCAGTGATGTCGCCGAACTCTCCAAAGACCAGCTTAAAGAGTGGATCCAGGTCAACAAGCGCTGCTGGCGCTGTGCACGAACTCATCAAGCAGCTCAGTGTAGATTAAAGAAACCTTGCAACCTCTGTCAAGTTTGCAATCCTTGACGACGGATCAGGACAATGTTGTTGTCAGCTGCAGCCAAGCCTCTCGGCATAAAGGGATCCCCTGAAGCTCTCCCATTACGCACTGTGCGTCAGGACATCCAGGTACTTCACGGACACACTGTGTCTTTCCGTGTCTCCTCGGCTGCTACCCCTCAAACCAGCTATAAGATCGATGGTGCCTTTACAGCCAGCCGTCTCAGCCTAGCTCAGCACACCTATCCCATTGATCGCCTTCAGCAAAAGTTTAAACACCTCCGTGGCCTTTCCTTACCTGCCTTCAAAGAAGCAACGCCATCCCTCCTGATTGGCTCTGACCAGCCCCACCTGATAACGCCTGTCGAACCCGTCAGACTGGGCCCTCCGGATGGTCCTGCAGCTGTCCACACTAGGCTTGGGTGGACTCTCAAGGCCCCATCCAGTTCATGGGGGCGCCACCCTGCAGCTGCACAGTGTCTGTTCACCTCTGGCCCACCACTGACGAACGAGTTGTTCAAGCACGTCGAACGGCTGTGGAAAGTGGACATAGTGCCTCACCAGCGGGAGAAAGAGGTGACCAGGTCAAAACAGGATAAACAGGCCATCGCACTGCTTGAAGCCAAGACCATCCGCACTGAAGTCGATGGGGTCCTCAGGTACGCTACGCCACTCCTGCGCCACGCGGCTATGCCACAGCTGCAGGCACCCATGGAGTCAGTTCTGCCTATGCTACGCAGCACGCAGAGGTGTCTCCTAAGAAACCCAGAACAAGCAGATGCCTACAAGATAGAGATGCACAAACTAATTGAAGCAGGTGTGGTTAGGGAAGTCACCCAAGAGAACACCCCTAAACAAAGCTGGTACATCCCCCATCACCTCGTCACACACAACGGAAAAAATCGCCTTGTCTTCAACTGCTCTCACCAGTACTTGGAGCAGACTCTGAACCAGAACCTCCTACCTGGCCCTGCACTCGGCGCCTCCTTGCTGGGTGTCCTGGTGAGATTTCATGAGCAACCTGTAGCCGTTAGTGGAGACATCAAGGGGATGTTTCATCAGGTGCACCTCCTGCCTGATGACCGTCCCCTGCTGAGGTTCCTGTGGCGTGATCTAAAAGCTGATGAGCCTCCCAAAGTGTTCGAGTGGCAGGTTTTGCCGTTCGGCACCACCTGCAGCCCCTGCTGTGCCACATATGCTCTGCAACACCACGTCATCAATTACAGCAAGCCTGACAACGACCTGAGATTCTCTGTGGAGAACTGCTTCTACGTTGACAACTGCCTGCAGAGTTGGCTGAGCCTGCTGTCCTCTACTGGCTTCCAACTGCGTCAGTGGGCCTGCAACGATCCGAGTGTCCTGAGTCACTTACCTCAAGATGCCAGATCAGAGAGCTTAGACCTGTGGCCCGCTCAAGATAAGACCAACCCACTGGAATCAACCCTCTGCCTCAGCTGGAACTGGCAGACACCTCCTCTCCTTAGAGACTTAGAGACAGACTCCTTAGGTTACAAACATCGGCCAGTGGTGTATAAGACACCTACCCTGAGGAACATTTATAAAGTCGTAGCTACACAGTATGACCCCTTAGGTTATCTGTTGCCTTTCTCCACCCGGGCTAAGCTCATTATCCGGCAGCTGTGGGACAAGCAACGCGGCTGGGACGACTCCAATCTGCCCTCTGAGCTTCTGCAAGCCTGGTCCAGCTGGGAGGCTGAGCTCAAGTTACTGTCTCATGTCGCCTTCCCTCGTGCGTATGTGCCGACTGATGTAAAACTAGAGGGGGTCACCCGTGAAGTGCACATCTTCGCAGACGCATCAGAGCAGGCGTATGGAGCCGAGGCCTATATGAGAACCGAGGACGCTGACAGCCACATACACCTGGCCTTCATCCTAGCACGCTCACGGGTAGCTCCAAAACGCCTGCATTCAATTCCACGCCTGGAGCTGTGTGCAGCTCTCGTGGCCGCACAGCTGGCTCGTGTCCTGGAGAGGGAACTCACCCTGAAAGTGGCCCGTACGGTGTTGTGGTCGGACTCCACTACAGTACTAACCTGGCTACACTCCCAGTCTTGTCGGTATAAAGTATTCGTCGGAGCGAGAGTAGCTGAGATACAAGAATTAACAGAGAGCTGCACCTGGCGCTACATAGACTCAGCGAATAACCCCGCCGATGACTTGACGAGAGGAAAGCCCCTTAAAGCCCTAATTGAGCCAAACCGATGTCACAAGGACCTCCGTTCCTGCTCCAGAGCCCTGACACCTGGCCTGAGCGGCCCAGCACTGAACCGCCTGAGGACAAGACAGAGCTCCGCAAGGTTGCCTTCTGTGGAGTAACAGTCACCTCACCTGAAACGACTAGCAAAGAGGGTAAAGAGTTTGAGATGTGGCAAGAGCTCATGGACACCACCGCTCAAGAGCTCCAGCCTCTCAGCTCCACCCCCAGTGCTGCTGAGTATCGACAAGCAGAGGTAACCGCTCTCCAGAGAGCTCAACAGCAGTCCTTTCCTGAGGACTACCCACTTCTAGCTGCAGGGAAACCTGTCCTGTCAAGGAGTCGTTTACTTACCCTAGCTCCTGAAATGGACAAGTCTACAGGCCTTATAAGAGTGGGTGGGCGGCTCAGACGACTAGAAGGGCAGGCGGATGTATCACTGCACCCTATTGTCCTGGATGCGGCTCACCCAGTGACCCGGCTGCTTATCCGGAAGTATGACGAAGACCTGCATCATCCTGGCCCGGAGCGGGTCTTTGCAGAGCTGCGGAGGTCATATTGGGTCATCCATGGTCAGGAAGCAGTCCGCAGACACCAACACACTTGTGCAGAGTGCCAGCGCTGGAGAGCCCTGCCTGCTGTCCCTAAAATGGCGGATCTTCCCACCGCCTGTCTCCAACTACACAAACCAGCCTTCTACTCAACTGGCGTAGATTGCTTTGGTCCCATGTCAGTGAAAGTAGGCAGACGCCAAGAGAAACGCTGGGGAATTATATTCAAGTGTTAAACCACCAGGGCAGTACACTTGGATGTCCTAAGTAATATGGACACTGATGCCTACCTGATGGCCCTGAGGCGATTCATCGCCAGAAGAGGAAGTCCTGCCGAATTGTGGTCTGATTGAGGGACTAATTTTAAAGGAGGAGAGAGGGCCTTTGCCAACATGGTACCAGTCCTACAGACACAGCTCGCCCACCAAAGGATCAAGTTCTGCTTCAACCCACCTGCAGCCCCAGTCTGCACTCTACACCTGTGTGGGGTTCCAACCTGTTCCTGAGGAAGTGTTACTCACCGTTCTCCTAGAAGTGGAGGCTATCCTCAACTCAAAGCCACTGGGTTACATGTCTGCTGACATTGCAGATATTGACCCCGTGACTCCAAATAGCCTGCTCATGGGGCGGCCTGATGAATCGCTTCCCCAAGTGGTCTACCCAGAGAACGAGATCCTGAGTCGTCGAAGATGGCGGCATTCACAGGTACTGGCGGATCACTTCTGGTCCCGATTCATCAGGGAATACCTACCCGGCCTGCAGACCAGACAGAAATGGCAGGCCTCACCTCCTGAGCTCCTGGAGAAAGCAGTGGTCCTGATGGTGGACCCTCAGCAACCTCGGGCCCTGTGCTGCCGCACTAAGGCAAAAGGTTGTAACTTCAATTTTGGCGAATATGAGTTTTTGTCATTATTAGGACAATAAACATATGTTTTATTATGTAGTCAAACAATTCGGTTGTTTTTTTGGGAGAAATAAGATTATGTTTTTGCCGTAACTTCAAAAAGCCAAGGGAAACATCAGATACGGCTTTATGCCTTCCTTTCACGCTGCTACTAAACACTGGATTGAAGTTACGGTGCGAAGTTACGGCAAGCTGCCTTCTGACTGACCATCAACGTGAAGTTGTAATGACGGCTGGAGTTATGTCTAGGCTATGCATTATTCAATTAAATCACCTCAGACACACACTAACTTCAATAACGTGTATACAGTAGCCTACATGTTTTGCAGTGCTTGCTTTTTGTTAGATTGATAGCTTTGAAACGTAGCCTAGCCTAAATGCCAAGATCAAGGAATGACATATGCTGGTGCATTAAAGATAGGCTAATCTTGATAGCCTAGCCTAACTTAAAAGCCTAAACTCAACAACATATTCAGTAAAAAGCGTTGCATTAGAGCATGGCTTGTAGCCTAGGATATCTTAATTCACATCACAGCCCCGTAATACAAGGCTACATGTCAACTGGAAAAAAATTGTTTCTCATATGCTTTTGCCTGCAAATGATAGTCATTGACTGAAAACTACGCGAGTTTGTTGGCGCCGCAACGACACACCTTTCACACACACACACCAGCAGCAGGAATGAAGTAATATAGAGCCTACCTCATGTCTGATGAAGGGCTTGAGCTGGCCCGAAACGTCACGGTAATAAAAATATAAATTGGGAGCATATACTGGTGTTGCAGACATTTTCCTCTTTCTCATCTGTATTTACTAAATAGTCCATGAGCCACAGGGGGTCGTCACTACCACTTGGGATTCTCATTATATTTTTCTGAAAGCTACATATCTCTGGAGTATAAAATGGTATGATAGCAAGTTGGATCTTGTAGCTTTGTGGCTGTACAGGCCTTCAAAGTTGACCTCTGATTTAAAAAAAAAAAAAAAAAAGGAAATTCCGCCTATTGGCTTTTTTTTTTGTTAAAATACTCATAAGAGCCCAGAAATCCAAACCTTATTATTACTGGAGCATATGTGGTGTTTGATGTTGGCATACATATTTTGACTCATTATGTGATTTTGCTCTTCATTTTGGTTGATTCAATTCAAGATTTATGTGCAAAAAAAAGCTAATTTGAGTTTTCAGAGCATGTTATATTTATTAGGGCAATACCTGAATGCAGACCTTATTGTTAATTACTATTCTACCTTCCTTACTTTCAATTGCGAGTTGAAATTAATGTTAAATGATGACATACATAGGTCTGCAGTACAAATGTTTATTTTTTTAATTGTAGCCAAAACGAAAAACGAGTACAAAGGATCTTTAATCTATTACAGTTTTTTCTGATTGCTTAAACACATTTTTTGTAGCTATGGCTTTTTTTGCAAAACTCTACACACAAATAGGAAAACCTTTCACCCAATCAGCAAAACATTGTAGTTCTCTTGCAAAAGCTAACACACCTTGCTTAACTCTTCACACTTTCGTAAAAATGGTGTTTTTGTATCAAACAGTAAACACAAGCCATCACAATAGTAAGCACGCAATGTGCCAACTACACACTGATGGTATGAATAACAAACACATCTGGCTTTTGCTTTCTCTGTGCACAAGGTAGACTACTGTATGTCAGTTTGAGGTCATATTTTTGTCATAGTTCTGTAAACATACAGGGATCCAAACTTCAAGTATTAGTGTTTATTTACACACATCTATCTATAAAGCAAGAAGCGTCTGTGTGTGTGTCTGTGGCACGCATATCTCGCTGGCCGTTTGTCAGACTGACCTAAGATTTCGTATGTGGCTCGCGCGTGGCACAAATGTGTGCACTCTCGATTTTGAAGATTTTTGAATGCATATTTCAAAATATGCTTATTTACGTAGGACGTTTATCGCTGCACTGTACTGTTTCCAAGGGGGGCAGTTTCAGGGGAGCTCCACCCCATGGATCGTGTACTGACAGTGGCTAGGTCTCACTTTGATGATAGTCAGTCGCAATTTAAAAAACGGATAAGGCTACTCGGGAACCGCTTGTGGGTTAAGATGCAAGATGATTATCATGTCTGACCTCACCAATAAAGACTCCCTGTATGCAGTTTGCTTGCGTAAAATGATTACGCGGATTTTGCAACAACACGCCAACAAACACGGGGATGTAGTGACCACTCAAAATAAAAGTATGTGCAATAAACTGACACTTCAAATAACCCAAGCTACTTTGGACTTGAGACTTTAACTAAACAAACGACAATTCCAACTGCAAGGTCCCAAATTGAAACGAGCGATAGGCTAATGCCACATAGCTAACGTTAGACAACAAGTTGCAGACTGAGCGACGTCACTTATCACGCCATCATCAAACACGGGTATGTAATGACCACTCAAAATAAAAGTGTGTGCAATAAACTGACGCATAGGGAAGCATTCCTAATAGCATTAGGAAGTTATTCAGTACACACTGTAACTCACTTATGTCATTCTGATCTGTAGAAATGTCACATGCAGCCATGCCTACATTTATTAGGCTACACATGTATTAGAGGCCACATTAATTATAGGCTAATATATTATAATATTCAGTATTCATTATTGAATGCTTAGCTGGAATGATGTTTCCCTAGCATCCTATTTTTAAAGCAGGCATACCTGTGGACATGTAATTGAGCTACGGGTTTTCTTCAGGAATGGCATGTTTGAATGGGCACTGCACTAGTCAAAACAAACAGAAGTGTGTTTTTCCAAGTCACAAAACACAAAATAGCAATTTCACTGAGACAAAACAAATCAGTCTACATCAGGTCGTCTCTCTCAAAATTTCGTCTACATCACATGCAATGTCCTAGTCCAAGGCACCGGGGAAAATATATTCTGGAATATCCAGGCCTGACATGACAATATCCCCACATGTAGACTGATTTTTTTGCCTGTAAAAGGGCTATTTCTTTCTCTTCTTACCCTTCCCCCTCCCCATCCTCCTCTTGCTCATCTTTGTCCTCTTCCTCTAACTTCACCTCCTTGTCCTTGTCATTCTCTCCCTCTCACTTCTTCACCTCCGCATCCTCTTCCTCCTCTTCTTCCACCTACTTCTTCACCTCCACGTCCTATTCTCCAGCCTCCTCTAATTCTTACTTTTCTCACTCTTCCTGCTCCCTCTATTGTACCCATTGTACATAACCTGTGGCTTATTTATAGTGCTTAGGCTGATTGCAAAGTGAACTAATTATCTAAAACAGTTTTCACATGATAAAGTGTGCCAGAGAGTTGGCAAAATAGTGAAAATAATAGCCATACATGTGTATAGATTTGCTAGGAGTGTGTTGATCATTTGGAAATTGAGTGTAAAGCATGAGTTGTGTTTACAGTTCCGCAAAAAGAGTGCTGTGCAATGAATTGTGCCTACAGTTGTGCAAAGTGTGTGTTGTAAACTGATTGCAAACTGAGTGCAAAGCAGTGTTTGTGCTTTTAGTTTTGCGAACTCAGTGAGTGGTTTTGCTATAAGTATTAATAGTTTTAGAAATTGTGCTATAAGAATCACAGTTGTGTTTAAGCATTCAGAAAAAACTGTAATTGAATTCATCATCGTCAGAACAGGAGCACAGAGGATACCATCTCTATGGCACTTCACTCTGCCCTGTCCCACCTTGACAATAGCAACACCTATGTAAGAATGCTGTTCATTGACTTCAGCTCAGAGTTCAACACCATCATCCCCTCCAAACTGATCACCAAACTCAGTGAACTGGGCATCAATACCTCCCTCTGTAACTGGATTCTGGACTTCCTAACCAACAGACCTCAGTCTGTTAGTTTAGATAACCGCACCTCCTCAACCATCACCCTGAACACCGGCGTACCACAGGGATGTGTGCTGAGCCCTCTCCTCTACTCCCTCTTCCCCTACGACTGCACACCTGTACATGGCTCTAACACCATTGTCAAGTTTGCAGATGACACTACAGTGATTGGGCTCATCAGCAACAAAAATGAGAACAACATTCTCATCATCAGGACTGAGATGGAGCGTGTCACCAGCTTCAAGTTTCTGGGTCCACATCTCTGAGGACCTCTCTTGGACCCTCAACACCTCTACCCTGATCAAAAAGGCTGACCAGCGTCTCTTCTTTCTGAGGTCCATCTGTCTCCTCAGATCCTATTGAACGTCTACCGCTGCAACATCGAGAGCGTCCTCACCAACTGTGTCACAGTTTGGTATGGCAACAGCTCTGCCCATGACTGGAAAACACTGCAGAGAGTGGTGAAAACTGCCCAACGCATCACCAGTTCCTCACTCCCCTCCATCGAGGCCATCCAGGGCAAGCGATGCTTGCGTAAGGCGCACATTATCAAAGACTGTTCTCACCCCAACCACAGACTCCGAGAGGTGTTACAGGTCTCTTCGCATCCGAACCAGCAGATTCAGAGGAAGCTTCTTTCCTGTGGCTGTCACCCTACTGAACTCTAGCTCTGCATCCCGGTGACATCCAACAAACTAGCCCCCATCACCCCCCCGTCCCGCCTGATGCCTCCTTGCCTGTGCCTGTTGAGGTGTTCATGACCATGGCAACTTTGACAGGGACAACAAGGAGGCCGACCCCCCCCCCCACAACTGCACACTACCTATCCCACCCATAGTGTCTATTTATTTACAAATGTACATACTGTAATTACACTTATACTGTACAGAGCGATATTCTACTGCTTTTCATCCTGCACATACACTTATTATTAATACTATTGTAATGTTACTGTTTCTGCACTACTATGGTACTGTAACCACACTGCACATTTGTAGTTGTACATACTGTACATATCTGTCTATATGGTTCATACTAAATATCCATATTTATTCAGTTTTTCTAATATATTCTGTTAATACACTGTATATATCTATATTCTTACTACTACTATAATGGTACCGCCACTACATTGCACATACCTGTACATGTTGTTCATACATTGTTCATATTATATAGCCATATTTATTCTGCTCTTATAAGGTAATTGCTAATACACTGCACATATTTATATTTAATTTATGCTACTCTAAACCACCTTCTGCAAAACAACTGTATACTACTGTCTACACTGCACTACATTTCTTGTCCTGTCTATGCACCACCTGCCTATACTGTGTATATCACATTGCACTTTTCTGCTTTTTTGCACTTCTGGTTAGACGCAAACTGCATTTCGTTGTCTCTGTACTTGTTCTCTGCACAATGACAATAAAGTTATATCTAATCTAATTTAATTTAATCTAAAAAATTATCTGCCTCTGCTTTGCCCATTTACGGATCATGCTATAAATAGCAGCAGCAATGTCTGCAAAAGTTGAAACATTGTTATTGACCTTCTGGACCAGAGACATTCCATCAATGATTGTTGCTGTATTATATTAATCTGGAAGATTATCTGATAGTGATGCAAGTTTCTGCAAATGCTTTGCAAGTGCTGCTTTAGAGGTTTTCCTCGGGGTCCCCTCAGGTGTCGCCAATGACCATGGTTAAGGTCCAAGAGGGTGACAAAAGACTTCTCTCATGTCCAGTCTTTAACATGATGGTCTTGCCATGTGCCTATGTTTTCTTTTTTGACTCATGCTTGTAAATGTCTTTAAATTTTGCTTTGTCAATGTATCATGGAATTTGTGCTTAGGTGTATCTGACTCCAACCTTTGCCTGTAGTGTGAGCCTGAATCAGTTCACCTCTTGTGTTGCTTTGCCTGCTGTAGATATGCAAATTAACTCATGTTCCTCTGAAAATGGATTGATCCAATTTCAGTTTCTGTCTCATCAGATCTAACTGTGTAGACTGTTAAAACTGTTGTAAATGTCTGTAGATCAAGTCTTGGAAAATAGTTATTATTTCTTTTCAATGGAAATGATTTTAACATCAGCTGAAAGACAATTTTAAGTATGATAATAATAATAATAATAATAATAATAATAATAATTAATGATAACAATGTGTAAAGTATGAATATTTTCACCAACCAGTTCATCTACATCTCATTCCCACATTCTTATTAGTCAAAAGTACAACTGAAATGTATAATGTAGATCATTTTAGCACCTGTGATGCAATTACTGTAATTTCCCAACTATTAGCTGCAGCTTATACATCGATTTTGCAAAATTTCTTCAGCTATGAGGTTAATACACGGGGGCAGTTACTATGGTATATGGTTTCGTTTCTTTTAACTTGCATAAAACACTGTCCTGCGGCTTATACACAATACGGCTAATACACAGGAAATTACTGTATGTATTTCATGTGCCCTGGACATTATGAAATTATAATTTATGTTAAGCTGGGTACATGTGGTGATGTCAACAATTTTCATATGGTATTCCTTGAATGTAAAGGTAATATGTGATTGGTAATCATGATGTTTTGATCTCTTGGAATATCTCTTATGGGTAGTTTTAATAAAAATACTAATTTACTGAATTTTGGGGGTGTTTCGAATAGTACATTTACAAATAGTAAAGTCTCTGCTGGGAGGTAGGAAGGTAGAAATACATTGATTAATGAGGTAGTGGGCATTTCAATTAGTGCTGCAACACGTTGTGTCTCTGAAAGCGTAGATTTGCACATTATTACACATAAATCTTGAATTTTATCAACCAAAATGAAGGGCAAAATCACATAATGATTCAAAATATGTATGCCAACATCAAACACCACATATGCATCAGTAATAATGAGGTTTGGATTATTTTCTGGGCTCTTATGAGTGGTTTAATCATGGAGATTTGTTAGAATAAAATGGCAAGATATTTTTTCCCTGAAAACAATGCATTGCTTGATTTTCTTGATTTTTATTGGGAATCAACTAGGAATCAACCTCAACCTTCTGTTTTCGGTGGTCGGTTGTAAAAGGACTGTTTGGCTCAAGGCAGATTTTGAGATGTCAAAGTTATTCAGATAGCCTAGGCTAAGTGCTCCAAATTACATTATCATGAATTTTCATTGGTTCTCCCCCATTTTACAATAACACACCAACATAACACATTAATAATTCTGCTAATTAATAATGGAATAATTGTTGTGCACTGTAATAAGAAGAGTCCTACGAATAACAGTGCAGCGCTGTAGGCCTAATAACCTGGTTTTAAAATTGGTTGCAGTTGGAGCATGTTTTATGTCCCCAGGAAGTGCGTTCCAGGACTGCACAGTTAGGCCTAAGCTGCTTCACCATATTTTTACCTCTTATGGCCACCCTACACCAAACAACTTTGACAAGATTTGGGAAAGATTCTTGAAAGATTGTAGTCTTTTAACTAATGCCCCCCATTCAAGCTTTACGCAAAAGACTCCAATCTTTCAAGAATCTTTCCCAAATCTTGTCAAAGTTGTTTGGTGTAAGGAGGCCATTAGGGAGTTTTGTTAGTGGGCCTAAGTCCTTCTCCTGTGATCTGAGGTCTGGAAGGCCTGTAAAAATGGGAACATGACTAACAGGTATCAGGTCCTAAAGACTAAGGGAACGATCAGACAGGACGGTTTTTTGCAGTGAGCTGCGATTTTTTTTTATGTTGCTTCTTATTGGCAGTAAGCTCTGCGCCTAGAGCGCCTCGATCGCGTTTTTGCGCCTGCTGTGCCTCTTATTTTTGCGGAGGCGTCCTGAGCTGAAAAAAAGTTAAACTTTAAGTGAAAAAACGGCTGCGTTTTTATGAAAACATAGTGCACCCTGGGTTTTATAAGCGGCAAAGCGTGTTCACACCCCTTAAACAAGCAGCAGTAGGGCTATTGCGGTTATGTTTTGTTAGGTTTATTGTGATAGCGTGCTTACTTAATTAGAAGTCATAATGAGCTGTTCCTGATATCGCTGAGGATTCAGATAGGGTTATTCATGTTTAACGTAGCCTAACTCCGAAGTGTAACAAAAAACAAGTACAAGTAACAACTACACAAATTCTCTGCTCTTGTCCGATACAGTGGCAGCGCATGCGTTGAGTGTTGAAACTGCCCCAAGTATAACCGTCCTCCAAACTGCGGGTCTGAAACTGCGGCTCTGCAGACAGATATTATTGTCCGCGTCCGCGAAGGCACAGAGCGCATGCCCCCATTCCTTCCACAGCAAAATGTCGTCAGTAGACTTTGATGTACCCATGGATCCAGATATGGAATTACTCGATGATGAGGATCTGGAAAGGTAATACTACATGAGGAGCTATTCCTGACAAGAGATTGACGTGAAACATTATTTATGTGTTGGTGTGTACACGGAACGTTATTGTTTTCAGCACTCATTGCAGTTAGCTCGCGAATTAGCAAGGTCCCAGTGGCCTTGTTTTAGCTGAAGCTAAACCACTGAATGGCTGCTTAAAAGTAGCCAGTCAGATAGTTGGCGAGCACTCATATGCAGAGCAACTCCTGTTTGTTCCATAGAAGATTTCTTTCAATGCTGTCTGCCTGGTTATTAGCTGTCAGCTAGTCTCAGCCTCACAAAAGACTGCGTGTTGAAGACACGTTTTTGGCCTGTCTTGCTAGCTAGCCAGCTAACGTTAACCAAGTTTGGCGAATCAAGTGCTACGTTAACTCCATTTGTAGGCTAACGTTACATACTATTGGAAATGGTGACCATCTGACTACAGCTAGCTGCCTTAACTGGCTAATGATTTAGTTCTGAACTAGAACAATGGAAACGGGGCCCTTTTCCCCACAAGGAAAGGTAACCCAACCTTACATATCATAGCATCTAACGTTAGATAAAACGGATGTCGCAGCCGATTGCCATTCAAAAACACCAGTCTGTGGTTGTGGTAACAGTTACTTCCGGTGTTATAATTTACATTACTAATCTATTAGCTGTTGCTTTTTCACTTTCCGACAGTAGGAGAGGTGAAGCTGCAGCACTCTTCAATAATATCTGTGCGCAGTGCCGCCCGCTGTAGTTTTACCATAACAGAACTCCAACTCATTGCAGCCACTTCAACTTTATTCATTTATGGTGAATAAATGTTACATTACTGTGCACTAGGGCTGTCAATCTTCCATAATTCCTTTTGAATTTCATTTATTATTTTTAAAGGTGCACTATGAGTTCCTGCATGACGTCACTTCTGTTGACGTTCAAAGTAAATACCAAACAAAACAGAGCAAGCTCGCCCCTCCCCCCATGTACTAACTGCGCATCATTATATTATTGATTCCAATGGTAGACAGCCAGTAGTCATACGTAATATCTAGTTATTAATTCACAGGACATTCAATCATTTTACTAACACAACGGTTATGAAGAAATATGTATGTAACTGACTGATGTCGAAACTATGTACAGTACCAACCTAATTAATTTCCAATACCCCAATGTTGAGGATGTAGCTAACTTCGATAATCTCCTATGTTAAACGGTTAGCTTGCTAGCTAGCTAGCTAGCTAGCTAGCTAACTGTGGAACTTGACATTGCTATGAAATGTAAAGTTAAGCTTGCCGAACTTAGTTATAGCAGAGACAATGAGGAGACGCAGCACTCAAAAAATCCACCATAGAAATGCATGGGGTTAGTTTGTAACGGCAATATGGCAGTTGTCTACACATATCCTGCCCCTTCTGCAGCTAAAAAGTCGACATACGAATACATGTGCCAATCATGTGGTGTGTTGTGAATACATTGTGCCAATCATGTGTTGTGATCTCGCCGCTGGAGCAAGGTTGGTGTTGTGAAGCCTTGCGCATGTGCATTTCTGGCGAAATGGATGCCCGAAAAGTGCCCAAAAAGCATTACAATATGGCCACTGAGTGGAGGGACTTGCCTAAAAGGACTTTGGTTATAGTCAGCCACAGGCCGCTTGACTGTGACTACATTCGTGTCACTCTGGAAAGAGCAAAAACTAGGAATATAATGGTCACCTAAATCCCATAAACACACAGATAACTCTTACACCAACCTTATTTTGTGCCTTTTATTCACGTTTGTTTAAAGATTTAGTAAGTATAATATAAGCCCTTTTCGCTCCCCTTTTCGCCGATGCAGCGCCATAGGTTTCCATTATATCCAAACAGTCTTTCCCCTAACCTCCGCACTGCCCTTCTCGGCGATTGGCTGGAACGTGGATTGTTATTTTGGTGCACAGCCTGTGCCCCTAGTGTTTGTTTGATGAATTACGGCCCCTGTGTTGTCTCCCGAGACCGGGCTTTTTCACAGTGTATTCAGGGGGCAGGCAGCTAGTAACCTGACTCTCGCCAGATGAATTTTGTTCCGCCTAGCTCCACTCATCCATCTGGAACCGATCCATTGGAATGGTGCTTCAGAAGGCTGGGCCTAATCAAAAAATGCTTGCATATGATTGAATAAGCCACTTGTCCGTCATCTATTGACGTGCTACTTCAACCACTCACATCGAAGCCAACCCGTGACGCTGATAAAAGTCTCACAGTCGCTTCTACGCTATGTCACATCTATGAAACTCCCGCCCTGCGTCCTGATTGGCTTAACCATACAATCTCGTGCGGAAATCACTCTCAATGGAAGAGGTCCCAGATGGATGTGAGTGAAGCAGTGTTTCCCATACATTGACTAATCTGTGGCGGGGCGCCACGAAATAAAAATCGGCCGCCACAGATGAATTCTATGTTTAATTTAATTTAAATTAAATATAAGGTCAAATCCTTGCATTGGCATTGAGTTGCGCATTTTACGCACGCAGCCTTTCCTTGCCCCGCCCCGCTCTCTCTCGTAGCCCGCTGCCCCACTCCTCTGCATGTGCATTTAACAAAATATTCACGATTGTTGAAGGATTGTTGTTGCCACATAGAAGCATTGCATAGAAGACGTCTGGCTAAATTGCTATTAAATCCGCTTAGCATCGTGACCATGCTGCGCACATTTGTTCAAAACTGTTGCATTAAAGTGAACTCTGCTAAGGTCTTATCACAACATAGTAGGCTACATTGAAGAGACTAAACTAAGTTAAGTTATGAAATCAAGCAGTATCTCAAAGCTAATGTTAGAATACCGCTTGGATGTCGAATTTAGCATGCTTAGCCTACTTACAGCTGCTTGTCAATTTCGTTGAAGGGCTCATTTTATTGACTCTGACACTGAATGTTTGCAAAATCCCGATGTAAATGAAAAAGTGTTTTCCAAAATTCAAAAGTGCTTGTCCCAAAGAAGTACGAACCTTTATTTTAACTATGTAGAAAACGTTATGAATTGCATCCACACATCACCAGCCTTTCAACTGTGTTACAATTACAAGGGTTCCCTCAAACGTCTTAAAGTGACAGGCACTCAATTAGACCTATACACTACCAAGACGATCTTAATACCCCCCGTTGTCAAAGTCAGCTACCGCCACAAATTGAATCCAATTCTGTGGGAAACACTGTAATGCTAGGCGGAGCTAAGCGGAACGAAATTCATCTGACGAGAGTCAGGTTAGGCAGCTAGTGGATCAAGGAGAGATGCTCACGATTTGAGACAAAAATGAAATCACGCTGAAACCATACAGGAACTCATTGCACCTTTAATCAATTTATTTAATGCTCAAATTCTGCCTATTATTAATATTTACTATGCATCTCTACACTGTATAAACGGACCTATGCATTGCCAATGCCACTATAAACACGTGGTTGACTTGTTGATATTGAACAAAAGCTCAGTCTACCAACGGTATCTGTGCAACTTGAGTGGTTTTAGTTTCTTTCCCGCTGATGCGCACACACACTGAATGAACGCTCATACCACTACCACTTAATTGTATGCCTTTATGTTTGATGATGCCAAATATTGCATGCCAAGTATTTCCTGACTGGGGAAAATTCTGCTTTTTTTTTCTATCGGCCCGCGATTCCATGAATCATTATGCCAATCAGACGAGTGACAAAAGCACCGCACATAGAGGAGGGAGGCAAAAACCCAGTAGGCTAATTCTCGCGATTATTTTTTCGATGCACCGATTTAATCTAACGATTCATTTTTTCAGTCCGAATCGATTTTGATTCGATTATCGATTATCTCCCCATTAATTGACTAATAGCAATTTATAACTAGAAATGCAATTCCGAGGAATTACACGAGGGGATGCAGTCTGCTGGTTAGGGTGTTGGTGAGGCTGTTGAGCTTGCTGCTAGCTGGTTTGTAGGGTAATTGTGATACCTGCAAAGGTGCTTTTGGAGTAACCAAATTTGAATCTTGTGTGACATGGCATTCTTGAGATATCATACTCAAGGTGTTTTTGACCTTGACATTTGACCTTCAACCTCCAACTTCATCTTTGAGTCCATAAAAACACTCATACCAAAATTGAAGCATGTACGTCAAGCCGTTCTGGAGATATAATGCTGAATGCATGAGATATGGCTGGGACTTTTATTTTGACACACAGGAAACACTTTAACAGGATGTGTAGTTCAGGTAGAGCTAGATTGTATGCTCAGAAGCCGAGACAGTTGAATTCCTCACAGGTGACACCTGTGGCAGTGTTCTGATTAGCCTGGGAACTGCTCTGAGAACTACTTAACGAGCGCCGCTGGCTCTATTATGACATCACAGCCCCCATTCAAGTCTATGGGGAAAAAATACTTTTAATTACAAATATCTCAAAGTATAAACTTCTCAAAAATGAAAAACAGATAGGACGGTAAAGCCTTGGAAGATCTACGGAACGGTGCTTCAACCAAATTTGTACGTTAAGCGGTTTAGGCTGAATAGCACGCACAAAAAGGTAAAAAGAAAAATAATAATAACTAGAAATGCAATTCCAAGGAATAACCAGTGCATGAAAATGCTTAAGTTGTGATGTAAAATATCATGTATAGTTAAAACAGATAATACAGAGATGGTTACTACGGTGATGCTAGGATAGACATGGTGGTTGCATAGCTTAATAAAAGTTGATAGTTTAAAAGTAGACTGTTTAAAAGCTGAATGTAGATAGTTTAAAAGTTGTTGATAGACAGTAGATAGTTTAAAAATTGTTGATAGACAGCTAGTTTAATAGGGGTCATTCCACGTCAGTCCAACCAGGGCCCACGCACTTAGGTCTCAAAAAATTCTGAAAAAATTACCAGGTGTACCTATGTTACCCAGGAGACACACTGTAAAATTACGTAAGATCAATACTTTCCAAGATACAGCCAATTTTACAGGGGGAGGGGGGTGTCGATTTTGTTCGGCCTCTTTTTTTTTGTCAAAGTTCACAAGCCCACAGTGCAAGAACTAAACCATGTAGAGGGCTCAAATTTTGCATGCTGGTACATAAATAGGAATAGTATGTAGCAAAATCGTCATGGTCATAGCTGTCCCTCAAAGTTGATACAAATTTTATTGGAGTTTTTGGCTGGGCTCTGTTTAAGCCTTCAGAAGACATATTTGTAGTCAACATAGGCTCTTGATTTATTTTCCTTACTGAGATAAGTAGAAACACTCTCACAAAAAGCAATGAACAGAAAACAAATCCCTTCAGGGTCTGAACAGCAGACCTCACAAGTCTGAAAAATCATTTTGGTTATAATTTTTAGAGCACCCAAACACCTTGTGGGAATATACAAAGATTTTTTAAATATGTATTTCTTTATTCTCCATGATCCCTTCTTTTTGAAAACTTTTCACTTGTCTTATGCAAATCTTTCTTTTTTATTTTCCACCCTGAACATGGGCAAAATGCCCCATTGACATCAAAGTTGGCATGGCTCTAATGTTTGCTAGCAGTTATGCTAAGATTTTTAACCATGTTAACCATGCTACTTAACTAATGATTTATAGCAGTCTTAGCAATGTTTAACATCTTAACTCATCTTTACTTAGCTAACTTAACTAACGTTTTCTAGCAGTTTTGCTAAACATGTTAACTATGTTAGCAATGCTAACATGCTAACTATGTTAACCATGTGACTTAGCTAACCTAGCTAATCATTTTTAGCAGTTATGTTAACAATGTTAACATGCTAACCATGTTACTTAGCTAATAATTTTTAGCAGTTTTGCTAAAAATGCTAACTAGCATGTTAACATGCTAACCATGTTACTTAGCTAATCATTTTTAGCAGTTTTGTTAAAAATGCTAACTACAATGCTAACATAATAACTATGCTAACCATGTTACTTAGCTAACTTAGCTAATCATTTTTAGCAGTTTTGTTAAAAATGCTAACTAGCATGCTAACATGTTAACTAGCTACAGTGGGTAGGAGTCATAGTTGATGACAAGTACAGTTACAATGGCTGAACAGTTGAAAAGTTAAGTAGTTTAAAGGGTTAAATTGTTTAACAGTGAAATATTGTAGTGAGGACTTTTATTTTGAAACAGTTTTTTGAACAGGATGTGTAGTCTTAATAAGGCCAGATTGTATGCTTAAAGCCTGAGACTGGTAGTTGATACAGATGGCCTGAACACCTGCCATAGGATTCTAATTGCTTAACGGCCGTATTATGATGTCACAATCAGCAATGTTAAGTCTATGGGGATTTTTAAAAAGTTTTTCTTTAATAATTTAAAAAGTATAAAAGTTTCAAAGTTGAAAAGACATAGCAGCTTGGTCCGTTTGAATACCTACGTTACAAAGTTTGAAGTTAAACTGTTCAAGAGAAATTGCGTACGGAAAAAGTGGTAAGCGGAATAATAATAAGTTGTTGTTGTTGTTGCCTTGGAAGAACAGTACAGTGCATTTTCATGCACTGTAATAAGAAGTCTCTGGATTTCAATAGAGGGGATGCATCCCCTCTAAATATATAAATACATGTTGATTTACATATCTGAATGAAAAAACATGAATTCTAGCCTGGCGGACTATCCTATATCATTGAAATGTATAGTCTGGCATCGAACCATTCACCTCGCTTAATCCAAGGGGCAGGCAGAGAATTGTCTTTCAAACTACCTAGGCATGCAATAGGCCAGCGCTACGACCATATCCGTATCCGGTCGGCAAAACGGCAAATACTTAAGTGCATTGTGTTGCTCAACTTTCAAAGAAAAGCACAAGTCCAACTTCTCCAAAGTTGACGCCAACGCCAATTCAAACAACCGCTCTTCGTTCGCCATAGCCACCTTCCTTGTTGTTCACCGTCGCAGGACTGTCGTTATCCTGTTAAGCCCGCCTTAAGACTCTCTAACAAAATAGAGCGCTGTGATTGGATGAGGTCCACGGCGTCAGCCAATAGAAATCCCTACGGGTTGATACTAGACGTACAGGCTGAGCAAATTAATTTGCCGCCGCTAGGGTGCGTCTAGATTTCTAGGCTACATGAATTCCTTAACATTGCAATATATGTGTATCGGTCTAATTGAGTGCCGTTAATGAGGGAACCCTTGCAATAGACCTCTGAAGTTCGCCTACAAAAAAGAACCAAAACGGCCATCTTTGCCCATATAAGGAGATCCGGTTGTTAATTGAAGCTAACTACCTAGGCAAGTTGCATTGTTAGCTCTGGGGTAGCAAGTGTGCCGCCTTCACGTACCAGAGATCACAGTATCCACTCGAAGGCAGAGGACAAAAGTGTGTTAAGGAAAACGTCTGCATTTCAGAGTTTTTCCATCCCCGCGAGAGTTTAACAGGTGTGATAATTCAAAATCCCCATGGTATTTTCCCATAGGAAAAATCGCCAGATACCGGATGTCAAACATGGCAGCTTTTTGTAGGCGAACTTCAGAGATCTATTGTAACACTTTTGTACACAGTTAAAAGGCTGCTGATGTGTGGATGCAATTCATAACGTAGTTAGTTCAAATAACGGTTCGTACTTCTCCTTGGGACTAGGGATCGACCGATAAGTTTTTTTCAGGGCCGATACCGATATCAATTATTACCAAAACAGGAGGGCGATAACCGATATGTAAAACCGATATGTCAGTTGTCAAAAAGGGGGGTAGAGGGTAAAGGCTATATGCTGCAAAAATTTTATTAAAAATCATTTAATTATGCAAACTTTTCTTTCTTCTTTTGATACACAATTGTCTATCAACTTGCATCACTTTGTAAGTGTAAATCCTGTGTATCATGTTAATCCAAGAGCTGAGTGATAGCAATTATTTTCATAGAGTAGGCCTGCACAATGGGCTATGTGCTTGTTAAGGGACCTGTCACAAAGAGGATGCTTTGCCATCGTGTGTGTGAGTGCACGAGAGAGGGAGAGGGAGAGGAAGAGGTGCATGCGTGATGGCAAGTGTTACGGTTTAATAGTTTAACAAAACAGTTTTAAAATAGTTCTTAGGCTATTTAAGCATAATACTTACCTTTAAACGTAATTGTTACCGAGAGGAATCCCAGCCTACGAATTCAATAACAAAATAAATCGTAATTAAACATTACCTCGATTAAGGCTACTTGGGTATGGCTTAAGGCTTGACTACACGGTGGTAGCGAAAATCGAAATCTGCTTTTGATAGCCTACGGTGCGCTCCACAAAGCGAAAAAATATCTTAATTTGCTGTCTATGTTATTGTCAGTGTTGGGGGTAAGCATAACCACATAAATCAAATCAGTGTCTTAATTTGCCCTACTTCTTGACTGCAATGTAGTGAATTGACTGCTTGACATGTCATTTTTTTTTTCTGTACAATAAACAAACAAAGCTTTATGCCGCAGAATTACATTCATATTTGGCTGACTGCAGACGCGCCACTTCCCTCCCCATATTCCAAGATTAAGATAGTATGAAGTGCTTTTTGTATAGGCTACTATCATAAAAAAAATCGTTAAAAACGAATAGCTATTTGCAATTTGACAAAACACTGGTCCTCATTTTGCGAATCACGAGGACGATATGAGCCTGTTGCATTTAGTTAGATGTCGAGTCCGATAATGTTTGAAAACCACTGGCTCGTAATCACAATAATTTAACACACGACAGTTGGATAGCCTACTTCATCATGTCCCCATACCTACATTTTTGTGAGTAGCATAGAGATCGTTAAAAACAATAAAGTATGGCTCTCCGTTTGGGACATCGAAAACTTATATTTTTAATAGACTACCGTCGAAGATGCTGACTTGCAAAAGCCTCGGGATATCACGTTATCTCCACTATCATCAGTCATGCCCCTTGATCAAAGTGGGGAATGAAATAAAAGTTTGAAAGCCACTGGCTTAACAAGTTACCTGCAGTCCAGAACACAGAATCTGTTGCAATATTCTGATGATCGGCGATGATATCGGCAAATGTTTGTTTTCCAAAGTAAGAATTTCACTTCACAATGCACCTTCGACAATGAATAGCTCATTACACTTGTTACTGTTAAACGTAGGCCTACCTGGTATCATTACAAACATTATTCTGTGTCCTAAAACTGGCATATTTTATGGCATTGTGTCATGTAAGTACGTTGCAAAATCTAGAGAAATGTGTGAGGTGGTCAGCAGGGGACAATTGAGACACACATTGGATTGTGTTATTACTTGAACATTCCACACTATCCACAGCTGTAGTAGGCCTATCAGGGGCAGGAGGATTACTGTTAGTGCAGGCTTTATATAAAATTATTACACGGCTCTTCAGAGTGCTGCAGAACGTTCCATTCACATGAATGGGCCTTCCCAACGTTCGGGCCTATGTTAAATAAGTCTCTTCAGGGCGGAACAAGACCCCTCCGCTGCGCGTCGGGGTCCGGTTCGCCCTGTCGGGACTTATTTTCCCAGTAATGACCGGCGTTCTATACATTATCCCTTACTTCTTCAACAGAAGGCCTCGAGTGTTGTCTTGTTTGTGGAGCGCTTTGCTTCACTTCTGTAATCTCTTCTTGAAAATGAGGGCTTCCCTCAATGACCCTCCGTGAATAAATAAAGGTTGAATGAATGAATGAATGCAGGCTTGCCCAAATAAAGGCCTGTGGTTTGTGCAGCCTACAGTAAATAACAGACCCGCCAGAATGTGCGTTATGATGCTTTACGAGCAAGATGTTTTTGGTACCCTACGCACACTGCATGTTCTTAAATAACAATGATCATCAGTAATGTTCGACCATTAATTTGGGTAAATGGGCAAGCGTGACCACCTTGATTGGCTGATGATTGTATGCGCTGGCATGATTCCAAACACCTCCCTTACGATGATGAGTGACAGGTGACCGGTCTCAGAATGCGTCTACACAAGGGCGGAAGATGATGAATAACTGGGGCCGTGGGCTATTCACAAAGGCTTTATCTTACTACTAGGAGTAGGCTACTCCTAAATCACACTTAAAGATTTTAGCTTGGAGTTTTCTCTTAAAAGTTATTCACAAAGCCTTTCAGACAACTCCTAAACTAGGAGTGAGTCTTCGTGGCTATGGATGACGTCATTACTCATGCACAAGCTTGACTGAAGTGACCACCTTGATTGGCTGACTATTGTAAAGCGGGAATTCCAAACACCTCTCTTCCGATGATGACAAATAGCCTAGTAGCCTAATGAAACAGGCCTATGGATTGATGCAGTAGCCTACCTTTGGAACATTATTAAATTAATCTGTCACCAAATGCCTAGGCTACGTTTGCAAAGAGGAGAACATTTTAATTTGATTCACAATGAAACGTTACATTTCATTTACATGTTAACAATGAGTAGTTTTGGTTGTTGTTAGTGGCGTTATTGCATCCCTTTTATGAATGCAAAATTGTTCCCTCAGCGATTGGAAGCTCCTGTTAGCATAGGCTACGCATTTCAAAACATCATAGCGTAAAATGCCACAAAAAGCTGTTTATGAATAGGTCTTAGTGAATTAGGAGTCCTCTCGACTTAAGCTGTCCCAGACTTAGGTGCTACTTTTAGATCTAAAATGCTTCGTGAATTACTTTTTGTGAAAAAATTAGGAGTTAGGAGTGACACGCCCATTATTTTTAGGAGTTGCTCCTAAATTCGCCAGTTAGGAGCTACTTTTAGCCTTAAAATTCTTTGTGAATACGGCCCCTGAACAAAAAGGCCTAGCCTAAATGAATCAAGGCAAACAAATAGCCTAGTAGCCTAATGAAACATACGGATTGATGTAGTATCTTTGTAACATTATTAAATTATTCTGTTACTATGCCTACGTTTGCAAAAGAGAACATTTTAATTTGATTCATAATAATGTTACATTTAATTTACATGTTGACAATGATTAGCCTAGTTTTGGTTGTTGTTGGCGGCGTTATTGCGTGTTAGTTATGCCTACAATGCAAAATTGCTTCCTCACGATTGGAAGGTCCTGTAGCTGCATAGGATTTCAATGAATCGTGCTCTCACGACAATCACGCCGTTAAACTTAAATAGGTTAACATCACTCTAAGTTCGCCTTCAAGCAAGGAAAACGATGATTTGAAGACCTCTGTTTTCGTTGGAAGGGCAAGGGGTAGCAACAGGGCAACACAGAGACAGGCCCGATGGCAGGGCTGTTATTAGAGTATTAAAATATGGGATATTCTACGGAAAACATTAAAAGCGGCAAGACAGCGGGGAAAGTTAAAATACGTGATAAACACGGAAAAAGTTGGCATGCATTGTTTTAGGTCCCGTGCACAGGGATTATTTGTAATATTATTAATCACATATGATTATTTGTGAAATTGTGCAAACAGGCGCAACACATTTGAAAAGGAAGGACTGGTAGCATGCAAGCTCACGGGAAAGATTGATTTAAGAACGTTATCACAGTGTGTGGCTGTGGCGAGGCGGAAGACAGCGACAATTGGCAGGGAGGGTCATGTCTTTTTTTTAACAATTCTGTCGGAGGTTCATTGAACAATTTCTAGCAGGCAAGAGAGGGTCATGCAACTTGCAACTGAAGCACTCAAAATTCCTCCGGTGGCCCCTTCAAGAAATAACGAAGATTGCTGCTGGGCTATATGTCTTGGTTCATGTCTGTTAACAGCTCATTGCCGTCAAATGCATAGCCTATCTCGCGGTTGCATCCATTACAAACAAACATGCAATGTGAACGTCTGGGATTGGGGAGAGCACTAAATGCTCTACTGAATAAGCACGAAGTCAAACCTTTAACTGAAAACACTCTTTAATAATCAAAAAAAATAAACCGCTAATGAAGTAAACTTGTGACCATCAAAAATCGTTTATCGCCTGTAACTCTGTGATAACAGGACGTAATAGGAAGGCATTTGGCTGAGCAACGGAGGTTATTATGCTCTATATTTTGTCCAAATGATGTCTGTCTATCATCGTTGCACTCGGAGAGTTTATTAGGGCAGGGCAGGCATATTTCTGGCTATTAAATTATTTCTAAACCAGTCTGCTAAAGTCTGTAGTGAAGTCTGTGTAGGGTTTTCCAGGCTCCATTTCTTTTTACAAGTACACAATTTACTTAAGTACAGTAACAAAGTACTTGGTTAACTTCTACCACCAGACAAGAGTGATGTGCTTCTCGCGCACAAGGCATGCTCAACAATCACAGGTGGCCCAACTTGGAATATTGAACTGAAGCTTGACTTCAAAAAGTATACTTCAAAAAGTATATTGCAAATGAAATTGCAATTGCAAAATCTGTCAATTAGATATTTTCCCAAAATCTTGCAGTCCTACTTGTCTTCCATTTTCATCCCATGCCATTAAGTCACAGAATTCTGGGATTTCTTGGTCTTTTGTTTCACACCAGGGTGTGATTTAAAAATATCTGAGTCCTTGGTTCTTTCTGAACTTTTTATTTGAAAGCAGGCTATGCCACCTTTATAGAATAGGCTTACTTTAATTTATAGAAAATGTCTACATTAAATGTGTTAGGAACTGCATCAGATTTACATTGCACCACACGTTACTCTAAAGTTCTGTATTAAAATGTAACATGGCCTTTCTAAAATAAAACAAATCAGTGACTCAGGTAGGCCTATAACATGATAATTATTAATAACTTTGTATTTGCTTTGCATTTTCATTTCTAGGGAAGCAGAGGTGTTTAAAGAGCAAGGTAATGCCTACTATGTCAAGAAGGACTACACAGAAGCTTTCAACTACTACACAAAAGCAATTGGTAAGTTTTTTGCATAGTTGAATTTGGTCGTCTTTTTTTCTTCCTCCTAAAAAAACATGAATAACGTCCTTGATTTTGGATTCTATTTTTTTTTCTACAATGTGGTACATATGTTGCTCAGACCAAGCTTGACATATTGGATATTTTGTTTTTTAAAAAGCATTTGTCTCTTTTAGCTACATGAAGTGCATAAACAGGAATTTAAGTCATCACTGACATCCAGTTATGTAGAGATGCAGGACAACAAATATGTAAGGGATAATGTATTGTCCAGCGGTAATTATAGGAAAATAAGTCCTGACGGGGTAAACAGAACCCCGACGCACAGCAGATACATTATCCCGCTTATTATACGGCTACTTGACAAATCGAGAAAAGAAAATTAACACAATGGGTCTTTAAAAAATATTTTTCTACCGTTTTGTGGCTATATAAATAAATTATATATATAAATAATTGGCCACACAGATAGAACTTGACAGTTTCCGGTGTTGCGTGGCATCTTACTAGCTGACTTTCACTTTCAATGAAATCCCATTGCAATAATCGAACAGACGTCTTGCGGAATGATATGAGGCTGAAATTAAAGCAACTTGTTTGTGCTTTATTCTGAATAACGGGTCATATTTCCAACTTTATTTGTATTTATGCTATATTTAAATATTTAACTAGTGCTATAGACATCTGTTTTATTTGACTGCTTCATTTCCACTTTAAGTAATGTAGACACGAGTGACATGAGTGCGGGGCACTCCCCCTTCGACATTCAATTACATTAGATTCTGTCCTCAATACAACTCTGCACACCAGCATCGCACTTTGCTACCACCTAAATTACAATTCAGTTCTATTTTGTCGGCGCCACTTCAAAAAATCCATTGTTCATCCAGTGTTTGCCAGTTAAAAACCTTGGCACTGATGTGCGTAGCAAGTGACAGTGCACTCATCTCAGCACCGGTGTTGGCTCAGTCCACATGGAATTAAAATATCACTGAAGCATTTCAAGTTTAAGCTATAGTCTACTACGAGCTAAACATTGTTTACACTCCTACACTGTTACACGTGAACTGAACATAGTAAATGAACTAGGCTATTTCTGTCACATCATTGAAATGTGCTGCAGGCTTACATTTTGCACATGCACTTTTGCATATTTCTTAATATGAAAAGTTCCTTATTTTCAATTGAACTCTAAAGATAATGAATCTAAGTATAAGTATATACTCGTTTGATCCCGTGAGGGAAGTTTGGTCTCTGCATTTATCCCAATCCGTGAATTAGTGAAACACACTCAGCACACAGTGAACACACAGAGGTGAAGCACACACTAATCCCGGCGGAGTGAGCTGCCTGCAACAACAGGGGCTCAGGGAGTAGTGAGGGGCTTGCTCAAGGGCGCTTCAGCCGTGCCTACTGGTCGGGGTTCAAGTCCGGTTACAAGTCCGAAGCGCTAACCAGTAGGCCACGGCTGCCCCTAGGCTATATGGAGTGATTTTTGTTTTGCCTCAGGCCCGCTGCACATCTTTTGACATTTTATTTGAAATAATCAAATGTCTTAAAGTTAAGATCATAAAGTAACTTTTTTTTGCTTTCATTTGATTCCCAATCAAGATGGTAAAAATGGCTTTACATTGTTAATATGGACTTCTGGAATGTTTAGTTAATGTAAAATAATATAATTTTCATTGTGATAAAATATGCGATTAATCACGATTGACTATAGAAATTCTGTGATTAATCACGATTAAAAAATAATACACACACATAAACACACACACACATATAAAGACACAGGAACACACACAGCAGACATGCACAGGCAGAGACACGCACACAGGGGTGCCATCACTTGTGTGAAAGTAGTATTACCAAATTTCTTGCCAAGCCCAAAGTGTTGTATATTATATTTATTTATATTATATAAAATTCATTCGGAAGGGGTCATTACCTATTCTCTTTGTGATTGCCTTTATGTAACACTACTCTGTAATATAGCCTACCATATAGTAACACATAGGCCTACTCATTATGTAAACTAAATCAAGCAATCCACATCCTAATCACACAGACCATTAAGTCACATTATGCTGTTACAGACTGCTGACAATTGCCGGGGGCTTCTCCCCCAGGAAATTTTACAAAAATTCTGCCTGTTAAATACACAAATTTAGCGCAGTTTGGGAGGGAAACAAATACCTAACAGAGTACTTGGTTGCTTCTTTCTGACTCCGATGACGTGAACATTGGCTACCTGCATAGTGTTATCACTTCACTGCTTGACACTATAGAGACATTTTATATCAACAATGGAGATTTTTCAGTTAACGGAGATCATCTGATCATCTTCCTAATTAATTTCTAAACCATGTAGGAGGCTAATTTTGCATGCTGGTACATAAATAGGAATAGTACGTAGCAAAATCGTCACATTTGGTCTGGATGATCCTGCATGGTCATAGCTGTCCCTCAAAGTTGATAATTTTACGATGTTGCTACATACTATTCCTATTTATATACCAGCATGCAACATTTGAGCCTCATACATGGTTTAGTTCTTGCGCTATGGGCTTGTGAACTTTGACAAGAAAAAGGCAGAACACCCCCCTCCCCCTGTAGAACTGACTGTATCTTGGAAAGTATTGATCTTACATAAAAGTAATTTTACAGTGTGTATCCTAGATAACATAGGTACACCTGGTATTTTCTTTTCAGATTTCTTTGAGACCAAGTGCATTGGCCCTGGTTGAATTGACGTGTAATTACCCTATTGATATTCTCCTTAATGTAGTCTTACCATGTTATTGTTTTTATATTATTGATTGAATGGACATTATTGTTTATTTTGCTTTTTTCCCTCATTTCCATTGTTTATTGTGTTAGGCTATTGATTGAATTGACATTGTTTATTGTTGCTATTCTCCTTATTATAGTCTGACCAACATTTCAATTTGTTCCCTGTTAAATTTAAGTATTATATTGTTTTGTATTTGTATGTCGCTTTGAACAAAAGTGTATCCATAACCATAACCATATCCATAACATCTAGTTACTGATTATGTGAATTTTTGCAGTGGCGCTCATATTTTAACAGCTACGGTCTGAGACACTTTTGACCACATATTTTGTAGTGTAAACGCTAATGCGTTCTGATACGTCTTGGACAATGTATGGGAATTGTAATGATTGTGATATTAGCAAAAAAGTGAAATCTAAACACAAGTGGCTAGCAATGTTTCTTGCTGTACATTTTGAATACATGTACCAGTGATTGGATCACCCAAGATGCATTCTAAAAATAAATGTACTTTTACAGACCCTCTATGTCTCTCTCCATTGAAATAGATATTCATACTTGGCACCTTCCATATATATAGATAGATAGATAGATAGATTGATCCCCAAGTGGAAATTCAAGATGCGTCATATGCATCCATCAGGGCTCCAGACTATCTTTTTGCATTGGTTGCACTGGTGCGCCTAACTTTTTTTATTTAGGTACACCAGCACAAAATTTAGTTGCACCCAAATTTTTCATCGCGGCACCTTTTAACGTCACAATTTCAAAGACCCCTTTTTATTGCTCTCCATATACATTTCGTGTCTGAGCTGTTGTCAGAGCATGGACCAGGAATGACAGTACTGTATTGATTTGATTTGGGGCCTCCACCACCTTGACGACATCAGTAATATTAAATACTGTGATCATTCACATCAGTGTCAATGTTATTACAGTGTTGGTGTGTAGGTCTAATTGAGTGCCTGTCACTTTAAAAGGGACGTCAAAGTAGTCATTCTCATGGTTTTAGGCTAGAGGAAAATAGCCGCGCATCATCTAAGGATATATGGATGCAATTCATTATGTTTTTTGATAAAATAAATGTTCAAAAAACAAACAAGTCAAAGACTGTGTAGCTTATTTTGGGAAAACTCAACAGTAGGCCTAAATGAACTAAATTCCATAGCCTAGGCAACACAAACTTGAGAGGTGCAGGTCAAAATCAACATCGCTACTCGCTCGGATCACGACAGCTGTGTGCGTGTGAGGAGAAAAGACACATAGGCTACGGGAAGCGCACGACTGTCATTCTTAAATGTAGACTATATCGATACTAATACTAATTTCAGGGTATTGCGATACTTTTGCAGTATTGGTGCACCATGCACCACTAGTCAAAGTAGAACAACCGTTTAGTTCGTGGAGAGACAGCAGATGCGACTAAAGTCTAGGCGCTCAACCTTATGACATTAGGTGCACCAGTGCGACCCAGGGAAAATTTTAGTCGCACCCTTAAAAATTTGTCGCACTCTGGAGCCCTGTCCATTCATTTCTCTATCTATCTACATCCACCCACTCATCCATCTATCCATCTATTGACGTTCATCTAGCCATCCATCGTTCTGGGTGTTTTTAATATGATTTGAGTGGGGGATGTTTACATTTATGGGGAAAAGTCAATATCTTATCTTTTCTTCTTCCAATGTTAAGGATCTTTATCTGACTCGCTATGACATCGCTATAAAATATGTCAAACTGACCAGAACCTTGTAGACCATAATGTCCCCATAAGCAGTAGAATTTCTAAGTGAGTTCATGAAGCGTCTAAACTGGCATTGTATAACAAGAAGAAACCCTTTTGAGTGAATATTTCTGAAGTATTAACTAAGTATAAGCTATTCAATTGTTTATCTCTATTTGCTTGTTTATAACAGACATGTGCCCGAAGAATGCAAGTTATTATGGTAATCGTGCTGCCACTTTGATGATGTTGAGTCGTTATAGAGAGGCACTGGAAGACTCCCAGCAGGCTGTTAGACTTGATGACACATTTGTGAAGGTAAAGTTGTCCTTGCAAAGATTTTCTAACATTTTGAGTTGAGTTGAAAATATACCCATCTTGCTACCCCGGCTTCAAACTAACCTAGGTAATATAAGTAATACTGCTAAACTGGGCCGCTGTTGTTGGCTGATGTTAGGTTTCTGTGGTTTGATGGAGAGAATGTTAGCAGGTATGAAAATCATTTAGTTGAAGATAAGCTAAGCTTTATGAGTTCACATTGCACTATGGATGGAACAGTACAATGTGCCCACGGTTCGGTCAACGACATGGTTTTAGTATCAGTGGAGAGAGCTAGATGGAGTGTCTGTCAATTTTTTTTCGAGTGATGTTTCATAGAATTCACTTAACTGTTTCAATGTGTGTGAGTGGGGACAATATAGGCCTAACACACATTTATACATTTTTCACCATATGACTGGTGCTTTAATAGTACATCCAGGATATTAGGTTACGTTCATGGTGCAGTTTGTCTGTAAGCAGTACGATGTCGAGGCAGGCTACCAGTTTAATTTCAATGAAACTTGGTGGAAAGTAGAATGGACTAAGAAAGAAGACATTAAAATTAAAAGGAGACCTGCTGTATTTCTTCTTACTTGGCCTTGGTAGCTGTCAACATTGAGCATTGAAAATAAAGGGAGATTTCACGGGTTTTTCACCCAAAATACAGTAGAATTTCAACACTCGTCTTTCTGCTGCTATCCTTCTGCTAACCACAACAATTCAGACTGCAAAACTGCTGCATTAACTAAATTCAATTTTTTAATTTCAATTTGATTTCACTTATAGAGCGCCAAAACATTACACATGTCTCATGGCGCTTTACAGAGTGTTGAACAATCAGAGAAGGCCCATGAGTAACAGGGGCGAGGAAAAACTCCCTAGAATTGGAGATACATATGGGAAGAAACCTCAAGCAGATCCACGACTCAAGGGCCTGGCCCATCTGCCTAGGGTCAGTTACAGAACAGTAAGTTAGTTAGGTGTAGAGAATGGAACATGGTGTTTAAAGCCACCTGAGGTGTATGTATGATAATGCATGAATCCTATTTAGTGTCAAAGTTCAAATAGTCCAGTGTAGGAAATGAATTGTCCAGGGGGATTAGGAGTTGTCATAGGGCAAGTAGTGGGTCGCTAGGCTGCGCAGGCCAGGAATCCGGGCAGGGGGACAGCAATAGGCGATGATGGGGCAGTCGTAGGGATGGGACTTCAAGTGAGATGAGGGCCAAACACAAGGATGGCTGATGACTGGTAATGGTATACCTCACAAGTGAGGTAAGGGGGAAGAAAGAGAGATATAGAGTGCGTTAGTATTACTATAAATGAGGCGTGAAGCTAGGTATAACTATATAACTATAGGTATAACTATATATAATTACAGATAAGCAAATCGTGCTCTTGATAAAAAGTTAAAATATGTGAGAAATCCAGAAAAAACGGTAGGGTTGACAGGTATGTGTTTACCTTCACCATTGTGGAGCTCACAGTGGATAAGAAAAAAGTGGTGGGCCTACCTCTTCAAAATAACAAAGCTTTGGAAATAACCGATGTACTGTATCAATGCAGTTCATGTCTGCAAATCATACCGTAGGGGGTGTACTGTTCGGTTCGATAATGTACTGTACTGTGCCATCCTTATATCACAAGTTGGCCTAAGTTCAAACTATGAGCTATCTTGAACATACTTGTCCCACAGGGTCATCTCCGTGAGGGTAAGTGCCACTTGTCACTTGGGAATGCCATGGCAGCCAGTCGTTGTTTCCAGAGGGTTCTTGAACTTGAACCTGACAATGCTCAGGCTCAGCAGGAGGTAAGTCATCAAGAGTAGTTAGACATCCCATGTCAACTCAATTAGTGGTTCTCACATAATACTTTTATCTATGTACAGTATGTTCAAATAAATAGCAGTGTGTTAAAACAAGTGAATAAAGTGCAAAATATTTGTAATATTGTTTATGTCAACATTTGGAAACATTCCACATTAATTTCCAAGTCAAATTCTACCAACGCAGATGTGCATCAGTTAGCAAAAACAATGGTTCTGCAACTAAGCATTATTTCAGTGATGTGAGTAAAGTGAAGTTCAATCTTGAAAAAAATCTTCAGTTCATGTCAACTGTTAGAGATTGAAGCAAAAAAAAACACTGCTTTTTTCTTGAACAGACTAATATTAATTTTCTTTGCTATAAAAAAATAAATAATGTGGACTTGACATAATTTGGTAATAATTTGATTTGGAATTGAATGTGGAATGGAACTTGGAACTTTTTTTAAAACACACTGCAATCTATACGTGTGTGTGTGTGTGTGTGTGTGTGTGTGTGTGTGTGTGTGTGTGTAAAGAAAGCAATTAAACTGACTTCTCATGAGCTGAGAATTGAGACTCAAACATTTCATCATATGCTTAAATGGACAAGCTGTATCTGATACATTATTGTTGTAGCTGCTTTAGGTAAGTAACATTAACTATAGGCTAAACAATCATGCCCCTGCCTGACATTTTGGGGAACATGGAGCAGAAAAGTAATGATAGCTAGCAACACTAGCCACCACAGATGAAACAAACCATTAATGCTAATGAGAATAAATACATTTTGTTTGGTCTGCCTTGATACCGAAATGCTTCGTCCCAATTTGTGCTTTAATCACTGCAAAAAATAAAGCCTAACCTCAAATCTCAAACTACATTCACAAAACCTCTGACAACTTACAAAACTGAACAATCACCTCAAAACAGTTGTACCTGTGCTCATAACCAAACAATGTCTTTAGATCAGGGGTCTCAAACCCTCTTGGGAATGAGGGATACCTGAAGGACCTAAAATCAGTTCAATGGTAATTCTCCTAAATAATAGGCCTATGTGATTTTTACTTTTAAATTATCAATATTATGTAGGCTTATAAGTCTTTATTAGGGATCGACCGATATGGATTTTTTAGTGCCGATACCGATTTTTTTCCATCAGCCTTAGTCGATGACCGATACAGGCTGCCGATTTTCTTGAGCCGATATTTGGAACCGATACTGCTTTTATTTTGCTCCCTCAATTTACATCATACAAATAACACCTAATTACACAAATGATGATAACAAATGTTATAAGTCTCAATTTAAAAAAGGAACATTTATTGAACTTATGGATGGGTGCACTGGATATGGTTAACTGTGCAAACTGCTTTCATCAACATCTTACAACACAGCCTTGATGATGCATTGCTTGCTGACATATTATAAGACATAATTCAAGTCATCACAAAATGTCCTTTGTCGACACATTTAAATAATTTAAGAAAACAATAAGCCTGAAAAGTAGCTATTGAAATAAAGTGCTTGATTTGTCATTTTAGACTGCATGGTGGTTTAAATTTTTCTATGTCTATATTTTTCTAAAAAAAAGCTGCCAGATTTGTCAACCACAGAACATAAATCAGCAGAGGAAAATAACATGGAAAACGTTGTGTCAGATGTTTCTGTTCTAAACGGCATCAACGTAAAAAGGTATAAAAACGTATCTCACAGTTTTAAAATCTCTCCTTCAGGTAGCGCAGCACTCTCATATCGCTGTGATGCGTGTGTCCCACTGAGTGAGACAGACCAGACGCACACACAAACTTCTGTTTGGTAGCTGACGAACCACCATTGAACTGGATTGATAATGATAACGTTAGCAAACGGCTCTAAACGAGTAAGGCATACACGGTATGTCTGATACATGATAAACGTTAACACGAATTAATATTCAACTACATGTCTCTCATTATTAAAGCTCTGATATCACTGCGATGGCAACTCCACCCCGCTCGAAGGGAGAGGGGGAGGGAGACGCACACACCACACGCGTCCAAAACTCAGCCATGTGGTCGCTGAATAAAACTCCCACAAATACCTCGGAACAACGTCGGCATTACTTAATCATATGATTGACCAGTGTTTGTAACAGCTACCGCATGAATATGGATAGCCTACAACTTAGCTATTTGCAGCTCCCTAAATACAATGGCAAGCAGTTTTATAAACGATCATTAAGCATTAAAAAAAAGTAGCCTACCTATCTATCATTCGTGTTTTCCATTTGGACCCACAAACTTGCTTCCACCTTCAAAGTGTATGGCAATATTTCAGCTAAGTCAAACAGTTAAAATATGCTTTGAAAGTTTAAAGTTTACTGTTGTCTTGAAGAGCAGGCTTTCAGCACTCTGCTTGTGGGGGAGGGTCAGTCTGCACGTGAATTGCAGCGTCTCCAGCAACACAGAGCTGCCTGTGGACGCCTGTATGTAAATAATGCGGGGAAAAAACTATCGGTGAACGCAGCGGCTTATCGGCCGATGCCGATACACGTAAAAAACGCAAATATCGGCCCGATATATCGGCCGGCCGATATATCGGTCGATCCCTAGTCTTTATATATTAAGGAACTGTATTTTCATCTGATTCTTCAATACTTAAATATCAATATGCAACAATACCAACATTTTTGTTCAGTTTGTTCATTTCACAGTTTGCATGGGTGATCTAATCTATTTTTTTAAACAAAAAAAGCAATCTTTTGGTTGCAATTGTTAGCATTACCCACAATTATGAATTCAGGGGTTGTTTAAGTTCTGATTTCAGCGGACAATTCGGTTTTGACATTTCAATAGTAATCTTTCACACCACCCTAACTTATGAAGACGCCTTTTATAGTTATTGCACACCTGAAATTTTTCCATGATCTGTCAAAAAAAGGTTTTGTGTTTCACCAGGTAATGCATAGTCCTGCAGTCATGCATGCCACAAAATTTTCAGCGCTATTGCTACACCAGTAGCCTACGGAGGAGAAAAGGCCTGTGAGCTAAAGCAATTGTTTTTCAGTCCTTGATCAATCATGCAAGAACCGTATTTGACGAATACGGAATGGCCACAGAACTTTAGCAAAGATATGCTTCCATTGGCTACACCTGACGAGCAAGTTTTTTTCCCCCCTTTACTGTCTATGTGTGCGAGCAGCATGTATGCGTTCCTCCGTTGTTGTTTAAAGATTGAATGGGAAACGGATTCTGAGCCAAAGGCCAAAATTTAACGCAGCTACAATTTTTAAGGTATCACCAATATCAATTTTACAGATGTATGGCTACATACATTCTTAAAATGGTTCTGGTCTAGACTTAAATCTATTTAAAATTTCACAATGGAGCGTGTTTTTAGAGCGTGATCTGTAGGCGACTTGTTGGCCATTTTTAGAGGGTGCGCTGGGGGGCGCCTCATAGCCGGCACCGTGTTGTAGGCCACTGCTTTAGATCATTCATAAAACGGTCAAAATGAAAGCACTACTGAGCAGTCATTACACACTAAATCAAAAATGAAAAACACAATGTTCAGGGCAGGGCATATAGCTCCAGTACACACAGCGGGGCCCGTTGGAGCTGCAGCCCCGCTATCTTAATCTTCAAACATGCATGTTGCATCCTATAACTGTCGGGGGCTCCGTGTCAGCAATGCTGCTGGAGACAGGGCTTGACGTATGGTTGTGGATAACCTGCTGCAAAAAATGCGACATTGTATGTCTGCAAGAAATTTTCTTATCCAAGCAGGATCTCAATTTCAATTTAATTTCACTTATAGAGCACCAAAACATTACACATGTCTCATGGCGCTTTACAGAATGTTAATGTTGTTTAAGCCTATGAAGTAGTATGTCAGGTGGGTCTATGGTGTCAGAGGCAGCGCTGAGTTCCAGGAGGACCAGTATTGATACATATCCATTATCAGCAGCAATGAGGAGGTCATTAAAAACTTTAACTAGGCTGATTAAGTACTGTGGTGAGCTCTGAAGCCAGACTGATACAATTCCTGAATTTTGTTCATATGTAAGAAGGCACCAATTTGTTTGGACACTATTTTTCTGGGGAAATTGAACTCTTATTGACAGTTTCCATGGAGCAGGGGAATCCACAGCGGACCTCACAATGGGAATAGTGAGAGGACGGATATCAGGTGGTGTGGCTATCCTTTGGCACAAGAAGCTGGACTCTGTGATAAATGTCATCAGGACTGGAGTTGATGGTGCATTGCTGTACAATTGAAGTTTAAAAATAAAGAGCCTTTTATTCTCAGTGTATACACCTTATGAGTGTTCACAGAATGAAGATATATATTTAAATAGGCTTGCCTATATAAATTCCTTTATTCATGATATAGCACGAGTGAGAGTGCGGTTGGTCATGGATATTCCCACGGTTGTTGTTCGGCTGTAGCCACGAGGCCGGAGGCCTGGCGCAGGCAACAACAGCCGTGGAAATATCCATGACCAATCCCACGATCACGAGTGCTATATTGCTTTTATACAACAATTCTACCACAAACTAAATAATCTGAAAACACCCCAATATTGTTTAAAAATTTTAATTTCGACATCGTTCTTACACATCAAAAAACAGTTCCCTTTTCAATAGACAGCGTCTTGGTTGCTAGGTAACCAACATTCCAGATCCCTCTTTACGGGTCTTTGTGGTTTACGTGTCTTCTTGAAAGAAATGTTGAAAGTCGGGCTGAAATCACATTCATATCTAGCTTTGCTGCATGCATGTTACAAGGACACTGGGCCATGTTATGTAAGGGACATGGTACTGCAAAAAAACGGAAACATAGCCTACATTGCAGAACCACTCAACTTTATTCATTTATGGTGAATAAATGTTACACTACTGTGCACAGCCCCATATGTTTTTCTGACACAATGCTAGCACGTTAGCAGCGGTTAGCTAACTATGCTAACGTTAGTTATCTACAAGTCTCCTCCAAGTGACAATCATATTATAGGCCCTACACAATGCTGGCAATGCTGAGAACAATTAGCATCCTCGTTTATCTTACTTACATTGAGTTGACTGTGTAGCTTAATCCACAGATGTGGTGAAGCACTGTTTCGTTATGGTTTGCTAAGGAGTAACCCATTGCTTGAAATAGTGGAGAGCTGGGATGAGAACAATGTGTCAAATCTTCGCATTGTATCGCGGAGTGATTTTATTATTAGCTGTGCAAAGTCTGAGTTGAAATGTCCAGGGATATTCCAACTCATGGAACATCTCTCGGCCAATCAGAAACAAATAAATAGTTCCACAGAACCCAATTGTTGTATAATATAGTGTTATACCATAGTGAGAATAGGCAAGAGAAGGAGAGTTGAGAGAGAGGGAAGGGGAAAGAGGAGAGAAGGGAGGTTGTACAGCGTGACACATGAAAAGTCCATGACAGCACTATGCTATAGCAGCATAACTAAGGCATGGTGACACCAGTTGACACCAGTGCACGCATGACTGGGGTGCCAGTCACACGAGGACTCAGCAGGGTGGTCCATTCCAAAAAACCCTGAGGTGGTTGAAGTTCCACACTGCACCATACCTAACTATGGGAGGCACTAAAGTGGTATGTTTTAAGTCTAGACTTAAAAATAGGGAGGGTGTCTGCTAATGGAATAGAGGGAGGGAGATTATTCCAGAGGAGGAGTGTGCGGTAGCAGAAAGCTCTGCCTCCTGTAGTTTTTGAGATTCTTAGGGTTACAAGAAGTCCAGTATTCTGTGATCGTAGCGGTCGAGGTGGGTTATATGGGACTAGGAGATCTTTAATATATTCATGTGCCCGGCCATTTATGGCTTTGTATGTGAGAAGTAATATTTTAAAGTCAATGCGCCTTTTAACAGGTAGCCAGTGTAGAGATGCTAGGATGGGGGAAATATGTTCATATTCTTTAGTAGGGGTGTCTGTCGTGTTTCTTTTTTCACCACACGTGTTTGCATCCCTGTATCTGATAAGTAAGCAAGTGGGTCAGACCACATCACAGCAGAGAACCTTAAGTTTGCTAGCCCGAAGGTAACCGTACTGCTTGCCATTTGCTTTTCTGGATTCATGACCCATGTCCTGCTAACTGAATCTATGTTGTCTGTTACTCTTGTGACTGTCATCATGGACAAAGCTGACAAGGTTGGGAGTTTGGATAATTATAGGCCAATAGCTCGATCCAGTGTGCGCCCGAGTGAACAGCCACTTGAGCAAGGAGCGGGATATTCGCACCGTTCAGCTCCACTCACTAGCTCTGATCTCTAAACGTCGCAGAGTACTGTCGATAGGAAAAATAACGACCAAAATCGGTGCTACTGGAGTGGCTGCAGCTAATGGCCAGTACATCCATTGAGCTACAATGCTAGGTCTGGGGGGGATAATCTAAAAGTGCCCTTTTTTGGATTGTAGTTTGTACAAAAAGTGCCCTTTTTTGGATTGTAGTTTGTACAAAAAGTGCCCTTTTTTGGATTGTAGTTTGCTATGCTTTACGGAGACGTGGCTAACAAGCCTTATCCCCCCAGCTAACGTTGAGCTGCCCGGCTTCAGTGTAGCTCGTTTGGACAGAGACAATAAACTTTCTGGCAAAAAGAAGGGAGGCGGACTGGTGCTATACATAAACAACAGATGGTGCAATCCCGGACATGTTACAGTGAAGGAGACTGTATGCTGTAAGGATGTGGAGTTACTAGCGGTCAGTCTACGACCATACTACATGCCGAGGGAGTTCTCACACGCCATTGATGTTTGTGTCTACGTTCCGTCTCAAGCCCTTATTCATCTTCAGCCAATGTACAAGCCAAAAGTTCAGAGGCTACCAGTTGCCACGCGCACCTTCAGGAAGTGGACACCGGAAGCGGATGAGGCTTTGAGAGACTGCTTTGAGTCCACTGACTGGAGTGTGCTACTGAATGGAGAGGACTTAGAGGAGGTCACACATTGCACTACTGACTATCTGAACTTCTGTATGGACATTGTTGTTCCCACAAGGACTGTACTCTGCTATCCAAATAACAAGCCTTGGATAACCAGTAATGTCAAGACCCTTCTCAATAGGAAAAAGATGGCGTTTAAGAAGGGGGACATGACTGCAGAAGGAAGATGGAACAGAAGTTGCAAGAAAACAACATGAAGGAGGTGTGGGACTGTATGAAATCTATCACTGGCCTTAAGAAGAGCAGCAGCTCTGTGGATGGAGACCTGGACAGGGCGAACCAGCTGAACCACTTTTACAACAGGTTCGATTGCCCACCCCCCAGCCCACACCCCACCTCATTACCAGTGCAACACTCACCCCCACCATCACTGGATATTGCACCCCTCCCCCACTCAAGGCCTGTGCTGCTGAACTGGGGGAGCCACTGAAGCACATCTTCAACTGGAGTCTACGTCTCGGACAAGTTCCAACACAGTCCCCAAGAAACCACACCCCAGTGAGCTTAATGATTCAGGCCTGTCGCTCTGACATCACATGTGATGAAAACAATGGAGCGACTGGTCTTAGGTATGCTCAGACCCCAGGTACGCCATGCACTAGACCCATTACAGTTTGCATACCAGGAGAAAGTGGGCGTGAACGATGCCATCACTTATCTTTTACACAGGACACATTCTCACCTAGACAAGGGGAAAAGTGCTGTGAGAATCATGTTCTTTGATTTCTCAAGTGCTTTTAACACCATCCAACCCCTCAGACTGGGAGACAAGCTCTTGCAGATGGGTGTGGACGCTCACCTGGTAACCTGGATTACAGATTACCTGACCGAGCGACCACAGTTCTGACCACAGACTGAAGAACTGTCTCTCTGACACTGTGATCAGCAGCACCAGAGCGCCACAGGGAACTGTGCTCTCTCCAGTCCTGTTTACCCTGTACACATCTGACTTCTGCTACAACACCGAGTCATGCCACATGCAGAAGTTTTCTGATGATACTGCAATTGTGGGGTGTATCAGGGACGAGCAAGAGGAGGAGTACAGGAGCCTGGTGGAGGAGTTTGTGCATTGGTGCAAACTCAATCACCTTTAACTCAACACTTCAAAGACCAAGGAGATGGTGGTGGACTTCCGCAGGTCTAAGCCCGCTCTGCTACCAGTCTCCATTGATGGGGTCAATGTGGAGGTGGTAAGCACCTACAAGTATCTATCTGAGGAAGTAATTTGTCCCCAGGGCCATTGAACTGTTATGCCTCACTAAAGGGAAGAGGAGAGATAGACTAAGCAGAGAAGTCTGTCTGCCTCTCCACCCTCTCCATGTTTTGAGTACTGACTGTCCTACTGCTTTACTACTGTTTTACTACTGTTTTACTAATGTACACAGCCTAATGTTTTCACTACTGTTTTACTGCTACACTGTTTTTCATGCTATATTAGCATACATGATCAATGGCTGTGGTCAGGCTTCTGCTACAATACTGAATGAATGAATGGTTCTAACCCTATTACCTCAACCTGTTCTTGCACTGACATAGTTTTTTATTTTACCTTGTCTACATTATACTTTACTCTCCTATTTGTCCATATTATTTGTGCTGGTCTCTAGACCTTATTCTTGCACTGTTGCACTTTTGGACTAATGTTGGACTACTTTTTGTACCTTCACCATGACACTCACTCTCTTGAGCACCTTGCCATGCACACATAACTAAAGGACTATGGTTGGACTACTTTTTGCACCTTCACCTTCACTCACTCCCTTTAGCACCTTACCAGTCCTGGCCCTGTCACTACAAGCGTCTTATGCTTGATCACCCTCAAGCACATTGGACTTTCTAAATTTAAATTATATAGTTTTGTTAGTTTTCTTATCTTTCTTATCTTCTACTGTCTTATTGTACAGTGGAGTTTAGTTATATGTTTATACTTATGTTTACCATTTCTGCTGTAAGTGCATGTTGTGAGATGTCTGTATGCTACTGAGACCCTTGAATTTCCCCTTGGGGATCAATGAAGTATCTATCTATATCTATCTATCTATCTATCTATCTATCGCCTCTTAACAGACTGAAAATGTCATTAAAAGGTCTGTACAATATGAACAGAGTCCTTAGGTGACAAAACATTTTCTACTCATTAGCTGTGAAGAAACAGTTTGAACAAATTGCCGGATGGAGCAGTGTTCATACTGAGGGTTGAGGTGTGGTTATCTGACCTAACAGACTGCGGTCTTTTGGTTAGGAAGTCCAGTTACAGGGGGAGGTATTTTGATGCCCAGTTCACCGAGTTTGGTGATCAGTTCAGCATTCAACACCATCATCCCCTCCAAACTGAAGTCAATGAACAGCATTCTCACATGTGTTGCTGTTGTCACGGTGGGACAGAGCGGAGTGAAGTGTTGTTGAGATGGCATCCTCCGTACTCCTGTTCTGACGGTAGGCGAATTGGAAGGGGTCCAGTGAGTGTGGTAAGCAGGTGAGCCAAGACCAGCCTCTTGAAGTACTTCATAAGGATGAGTGCAACTGGATGGAAGTCATTAAGGCTTGCCATCAAGGCAAACACAGCTGCTTGGGCTAGTGACAGGATGAATATGTCAGTCCAAACCTCAGTCAGCTGCACAGTACAGGCCCTGAGGACGCATTCAGGGATGCCATCAGGACCAGCAGCTTTACGTGCATTAGTAATGCTCAGTGTCGCACACACGTCGGTGGGAAGAGTTGTCCCTGTCAAAGCGTCCACAGAAGTGGTTCAGCTCATCAGGCAAGGAGGCATCGGTGGTAGGGGGCTGGTGTTAGTAGTCTGTGATTGCCTGGATGTCTTGCCATATACGTCTGGGGTTAGACATATTCTTGAAGTGATCCTCGATCCTTAGCTTCTGGTTGTGCTTGGCCTTTTTGAGGTCCCTCTTCAAGTTAGCCCTGCATGAGCTATAGGCCTGAGCATCATCTGATCTGAAGGGCGAAGTCACGTGCCTTCAGCAGGAGTCGGACCTCACTATTCATCCATGCTTCTGATTAAGGAAAGTGGTAATCCGTTTGAGGGTGGTGACACTGTTGATGTTGGAGTTGATACAGTTCAGATTGGAGGAAGCATGTAAAGTCAATATCCGTGTGGGAGTCATGCATCTAAAACACAAAAAAAGCAAAAATTTCACAACTCTGTGGATTCAACATTTACTGTAAATCCAGTAAAAAAGTATTGCGAATGAGATTGTGTTTACAGTTTTGAGAAAAGTGAGGAAGGTTTCAAAAAATGTGTTTCAATTGTGAAAAACTGTATACTGAAAAAGTTCAGTACTGTAAATGAGAAGTACATTACAGTCTATAGCTTACAATACACTCTAATGTCTTCGTGATAGTTTCTGTCCATTGTTGATTCGAGCCTGCACTGTTCAGCAACCTGTTTGCACTCTGAACTAGCTTATATTGGTTGTGTCACATCATTTGAAACAAGTACAATCATTTTTAAGTCATGTTTAAGGCATGATATCTATGCTTTCTTTCTTATTACCTTTTTCCATTTGTAATTACCACAAGTTCCATTTGTGATTACCACAATCACAAGTACATCACAGAGCAAAATGTGTTTTACTGCATGAGAATGTGTTTGAGATTTGTAAAAAGTATTAGATGAAATGTGTTCAGGCATCTGAGCATTTAGTTCAGAGAATGGGGTTTAGTGTTTTAGCAATTGTGAAAAACTAAGATACAAAATCCAATTGGTATTGTTTTTTAGTACAGATTTATTTACCTAGGGCTCTCTCGTAAGATAATTTTGACTTAAAATAAGCCAAACTCTGATTCAATTAAGACGTTTCATCACGAAAACAAGCAAATTTGGCTGCCAGAGCGTTAAAGCAACACTAAAGCACTTTTCCTCTGTCGCACGGACACTATTTGTTTTTCCAGCGCCGGCTTTGCAAATAATGATTTCCACAGACACGGGCTGCGAAGCGAATGCAGAAGTGCCGTTCACCCTGTTACGAGTTGATGAACCACTGAAATGATTTAAGAAACATTATTTTAAGGTACAAAAAACTCTTTGGTGTTGCTTTAAGCAAATTTGTCTTGATAAGGCGCCTTAATGGGACACCATGCAACGTTTTCGTGTTAAATCATCTTCGTCAGTCGGTATATGGTTAAATGACTCATTACAGGGCGTATGAAGACACTTTCGCCCGCCCCTACTGCGTGTAGGAAGAATATTCCGCTTGCAAGTTCGGTGCATCGTTCCCGCCGACCTTCAGTCTCTCAAAGTCTCTGACATTGCGAGAAGCAGGATCAGTTTACATCCTGCATCCCCAACACAGAGGCAGGCTAATGAAACGCTAGCGATTGTTGCAAACGTGTGTATAATGGCAGAGCCGGCGAAGAAGCAGCGAAAACCCTTGACGGAAGATGCAAAGAAAAGGAAAAGAGCTTCAGACTGAGCGAGGGCACGCACACGTATCGACACATACAGATGCTAGGGGGAGCTTCGTAGAGAAAAAGCATCAGGCTTGCCTGGTGTCCCTTTAAAATAAGTCAAACGAATTAAATGAAATCAAAATGATCTTACAAGAGATTTCTAATTCAAGAGTTGCAAAGCTACACTTTGGATGTCTTTTCAATTTTTCATTAATTTATGTAATTACCTGCAATCAATAACATGCTTTGCAGTAAAATAACGGTATCCTAAAAATGGAAGTGTATTTTCTATTACTTTTGTAGATTAAAAATGCAGAGTCTATTTTGGAGTATGAGAAGATGGCAGAAATTGGCTTTGAGAAACGAGACTTCAGAATGGTAATATAATGATCAAATTCATCATGTTTTCTCTTTTTATGTGTGTTGTATGTTTTCATGATTGGATTGTTTGAGAAGTAGCATGCATTGATAAAGGTGCAACTAGCCTTACCTCTTTTTTAAAGAGAGATGTTCAGCAGCTTTATTTTTAGAAGTTCACAGCTAGTGAACATATGATGTCAGTCCTGACAGAAGCATAAATGGACATATTTATATAAATATGCCTACATTTCTCTTATTCATATTTGTCTCGTTTCATTTGACTTGCATGTCTCTCACTGTCTTATATTTTGTACATTTGTAGGTAGTTTTTTGTATGGACCGAGCACTGGAGTCTGCATCGGCCTGTCACAGGTTTAAAGTTCTGAAGGCAGAATGTTTGGCTTTACTTGGCCGCTACCCGGAAGCCCAGTCTGTTGCCAGGTAACTATAATTGTTTGTGAAGGGAGCTGAGGTTGGACAAAATAAAGATTGTCAAGCATACTGTCATATGAAGAAATTACTACGAGGAACTTAGTCAGACGGACTCTTTCTGCGTTCAATTCAGCTTGGACTATGTGCGATGAATTTGTCATGCATTGATTGAAATGGGTCAAACCTCACAGATTCTTCATTATTATGGTAATGATTATATTCACACGCCCACAATGCATATTTGGCATAGCGGCACCATCTGGCAACAGATAAAATTACACTAAAATTTTGCTATTACACTGATGGCACATGATCAATTTTGATGCACTTCTCCTAGTTTTTTAGGATAACTAGTCAACTGTTATCTGCATTGCACTGCATATCACAAAATGTATATCAAACGAATAACTTTGAAGCTTATCATTGTACCCTACATATTTGTGGTGTAGTGCCACCTAGTCTACCATCGGTGTAAAAGGCCACACCCAACAGGAAGTGAGCAAGCGCTTCCAATGCTTGCACGTAGGTGCTCGGGCCCGCCATTGCTGCTTGCGGCTATAAAGGATGGTTATTGCTAGATTTAGACAAGAGTTCATGAAATTCCTTTACGGTAGGTTTCAGCACAGCGAAACACCTCGCAAATTTCGCCCAAAAAACATTTCGCCTCGGGCGTGGACGGCAAAATGGCAAACAGGAAAACGGTAGTGGCTGCAAGTGGTGCCTAGTGAGGTAATTAGGATATCAGCTAGTTCAAAAGTTTGAATACTTAATGAAGATATACAGGGGTATTTATGCCTTAAGTTGATGTTGCCAATAAACAACAATTCATGTTCATAGAAACAACAAGGTCACTAAGACATAATATATTTCATTCCCACCTCCAAACACAAACACTGAACTGATTGGTCCTCATTTGAATAAAGTTAAATTTTCGAGCGATACAAAATTCACATCAATGGTAAAGCATGAGGTCACACGAGCTGTTAAACATGGTCTACTATATGGTCCATCCCTCTGCTTTAAGTTTACATCTTGAAGTGTTTATGTTAGCACCACATCCTATACAGTTAGCTATCAGGGCAAGATGCAGTGATACCTCGTATTAAAACAAACAAACAACAAATAAAAACAGCGGGGGATTTAAGTGGCACCGAAATGAGGCACACTGAAATCCATATTGGAATCGGGTTTTGGTGCCCAACCCTAAGTAGCAGTGCTTAGAACAAAGTTCTATTGTAACACCTCTGACACTATAAATCTTGAATGTGCTGAGAGAGTTAGCTTTACCAAAGTCCTTTTAGGCAAGTCCCTCCACTGGGCGGCCATATACCAACGTTTTATGGGCACTCATCGGGCACAGTCTTTGGGTCGAACTGCGCGTGCGCAAGGCTTCACGACACACGACAATCTTGCTCCAGCGGCGAGATCACAACACATGATTGGCACGATGTCTTCACAACACACCATATGATTGGCTCAATGTATTCACATGTCGACGTTTTGCCGAGGAAGGGGTGGGATATGTGTAGACAACGGCCATATTGGCGTGACAAACTAGCCCCATGCATTTCTATGGAGTATTTTTTGAGTGCTGTGTCTCCTCATTACAAAGTCTCTGGCTTTACCTATGTCTAGATAAGAGCAAGCATCTTATTTATTGATCCTGTTTATTTTGGCATTCAAGATGACTTCAGCTTTACACAAGAAAATATATGAAATTGAAATTGTTCTAATGGTTGGTTAAAAGAAGTCATGACATTGTGGACTGTGTTGTTTTTTTCCTCCATGTTTCTTCATTCTCTATATTCAACATAATTGTCACATTTCCTTTCCTAGTGATATTTTACGGATGGACTCAACCAATGGTGACGCACTGTATGTGCGTGGTTTGTGTCTCTACTATGAGGATTGTATTGATAAAGCAGTACAGTTCTTCATCCAAGCACTTCGTATGGCACCAGACCATGAAAAAGCCAGACTGGCTTGCAGGGTAAGTGACTTTTTAGACTATTATTCATGTTTTTCTTTTGTGTTGATTGTCAGCTTTTCCATATCATTATTGAGAGAAAAATTATATGAAAAAACAACAACTTACTCAAAAAGGACACACAACATATCAAATGTTGAAAATCACAAATTTGATTATGTCATGGAAAATATATGTTAATTCTGAATTTGATACCAACAACATTTTTCAAAAAAGGTTGGGACGGGGGTAACAAAATGCTGGAAAAGTTGTGTAATGACGAAGAAAACAAATGGATGAATGTTTCACAACTAATTAGGGTAACTGGCAACACAATTGGGTATGAAAAAGAGCATTCCAGAGAGGCAGGGTTTCTTAGAAGTAAAGATGTAGGGGTATTCATCACTCTGTGTAAACCTGTGTGCACAAATGATGAAACATTGTAATTTTAATGCCTCTTAACATGAGGGGTTCATGTGCAGTAAGCATTTGATTGTCAGTATGCATTTTGGATAACCAAAAGTAATATTGGGAGTTTCCATAGTCATTTACAAAACGCATGAGCATACCTTGGCAAATAATGGTCTAAAGCACTCATATTTTCAATCTATATTGATCTACTTTTGCACACAGCTTCACAAGACCTGGTGCTAGGGCTCAGTTGTGTTTCTAAGTGATATCAAGTGACCTAGAGGGCTGAAATGTGGTCAGTTCAGAGATGCTTGTAATCCGGCAGAAAGAAAAACTATATTGTAGCCTCTGTAACTCTGTGTCAGTGCATCACACAGTTATTTTGACTGGTTCTCAGCTTTCTATAGAGGTCAAACATTTGATGGTAGGCCCCAAAAGAGGTGGGAACAATGTCCTCATAAGTAGGCACAGTGCAATTTCAGGCAAAAACTTGAAATTTGTATTGGATGTTGCATATGTTGGATGTTGCATGTGTTAAAAGATGTCATGACATTGTGGACTGTATTGTTTTTTTCCTCCATGTTTCAGTTCAGTTCCTAAACATTTACAGAATTTTGTTAAATGAAGAGGTAAAGCAGCACGGGGTATACATGCTCCCGTCCCAACTTTTCTTTTTAAACATGTTGCTGGTATCAAATTCAAAATTAACATATATATTTTCCATGAAATAGTCCACATTTTCATTTTCAACATTAGATATGTTGTCTATGTCCTTTTTGTTGCTAAATAGATAGATAGATAGAGAGATAGATACTTTATTGATCCCCAAGGGGAAATTCAAGTATGGGTTTACAAGACTTGTATATTATCACATTTTGCTTTTATTTGCATTTTACATATGTTAATAAGATTGGATGAATTCCTCTTTCTGCAGAATGCAAAAGCCCTGAAAGCCAAGAAAGAAGAGGGAAACAAAGCTTTCAAAGAAGGCAGTTACACTGAAGCTTATGAACTGTATTCTGAGGCACTCACCATTGACCCAAACAACATCAAAACAAATGCCAAACTCTACTGTAACCGTGCCACAGTTGGATCAAAGGCAAGATGCACCTCACATTCACCTGTTCATGCTGTCATTTTTATCATTCTGCCCAGACAGATACAGACAGAAAGACACATACAGAATGACAGACAGATACACATAATGTCACATAATGATAGACTGAAAGAAAGACATAATGACATGCAGACATCAAGACAAATATACATTATGATCTATATGGAGGAGTAATAAATGAAAAGAAATAAAATATTTCATTAATTTGCCATTGTAAATGCATTGAAAACAACAAGTAAATGATGAATTAATCCATCAATAAATGCTTCTAGTATTATAATCTCGCATTTCAAATTTCAATTGGTTATCCATTCTCAAGCTGTTTTTCCTTTTTCAAATTTGATTTGCTTAACTCATTGAATGCCAAGCTGTTTTCGGAAGCTTTGTCCTAGAGTGCCAGCAATCTAGACCATTGTTGATGATTTTTGTACAGCCACAGCATATTCTGTGATATCGCTATGAACACATACAATGGCTCGTTTAAAAGGTGGGACTTTAAGCTCTCAGTGGGTGCAAACCGTGTATTTCTACACGCCTCTGTTCCTGAGAAATCCCAAGCTAAACAGTGGCTAGTTTTCATCAAAATCGCTGTTTTTTTTCTAGAAATGGAGATATATCGTCTTTCATGAAATATGAAGTGTTGCCTGTAAACTTTCCGGGAAGTGATCAGCGAGACCTGGCGAGACTGCCACCTAGTGATAGATCCACGGAAATGGCCTGGTTTTGACCTGACGTGCATGCGTCACTGATTCGACCCAAAGCGGCAACCGAGTTATGATAAAATGTCCAGATTGTGCGTTTTCATTTCGTCATATATTTCATTTCCATTCATCACAGAGTTCCCAAAATCACATATAAGGTGTGTTAGAGTGTCTAGTTTTGTAATTAAAAAAAAAAGCTAAAAACGTAATATTACGTTTTTGGCACTCAACGCATGGGAAGGAAAAACGTAATATTACGTTTTTGGCACTCAATGAGTTAATTGATTAGCTTTATTGATACTTTACTTTGATACTTTATTTTTTTAGGTAGTTTTAGTCAGTTTAGCTGGGGGCCAAGCAGCGAAGCTGTGTAGGCACCCATTGTGTTTGTATGTTTTCTTCCCTATTATTCCACCATGGGAGTCTGGCAGCCCATAGAACCGTCTGGTAAAAAGTTGTGAAATTTGGCACACTGAATGGCGACAGTCCCATGATTAATTTCATCAAGTTTCATGTCGGCACCTCGAGCTCTCTAGCGCCACCAACAGGCCAAAGTTGGATGTGTGTTCACACACGTAACTTCTGACCCCTTGGCCCGTTTTTGAAAAATGAGGGATCGTTGGAATCCTTGGACCAAGGACCACGTATTCATTTTTGAAAGCGTTTGCCCGTCGCAGCCAACTGAAATCGACGGCAAAGCCACCAAACAGGAAGTGAGCTCATCTCAGCACCCCTTTCATGTATCATAACCAAACTTGGTTTTCACTCTGACATACACCATCAATTGTGAGACCTTATATAAATAGATGTGTGCCTCCTAATAATGTCCAGTGAATTCATTACAAGTGGACTCCAATCAAGTTGTAGAAGCATCTCAAGGACCATTGATGGCAGTAGGAATAAGATGCACATAGCTCAATTGCAAGCATCATAACAAAGGGTCTGAATACCTATGTAAATTGGATATTTCAGTCTTATTTGACAGTGCGTACTGCAATGGCACTGGAGAATGGCGACATGGTGATGAATTGTTACCTTTTTAACTGGATTGGCACCAAGACAAATTCCAATCAACTGTGTGTTGACATGGCAATAAAGTAATGAATTGAATTGAATTGAATTATTTTTGTTTTAATACATTTACAAAACACTCTAACTGCCTGTTTTTTGTTGTTGTTGTGGAGTAAAGGAGCATTGTGCATAGTTTGATGTTTTTTAAAAAAAAAAAAATGAATTGAATCCATTTTAAGTCTGAAACATAACAAAATGTTAAAAACAGAAAGGGTCTTAACTTTCCAGTTGCACTGTATATAATTACCAAACACATAAACACACACTCTTATTTCCTCAAAGTCATGACATCAACACCATATCAGCATCTGTCAGTTGTAGCAAGAAGTCATACATTAACAACAAACAAGCATTTTTTTGGATGAAGAGTGTGTTTAATACTTACTTGTGCTGTGTCTTTTCAGTTAAATAAACTGGAGCAGGCCATAGAAGACTGCACCAAGGCCATCAAGCTGGATGAAAGCTATATCAAGGCTTACTTGAGGAGAGCACAGTGGTAGGCTTTTAGATCATTTTGTGTTGTATGTTGAATGATAAAATGTATTTTAGTTAAGGCTGGGACGATTAGTCAACGTAAATGTAGATGTATTAACCCCAGGACTTACAGCCCGATTTAAACCAAATGATGTGCCACAGACTTTTGGGGTAATGCAGTCCACTTCGCTCAAAATCTTTACATTAACATGTAAATCACACTGAGAGGACTGCATTACCCACAAATCTGTGTCTCGTGTTCTCACCTAGTCCTGCTACACAATGAGTCAATGACACCATTGATTGCCCTGGTGCTTACCATCTGAATAGCTAAGGGGCGTGTCATCGCCATTGATACATTTTATTGTATATTTTATTCTATATATTTGAAAACTAGAAGATTCAAGGATTCTAGTGGTGTTACTTGTATGTTTCTAGGACAAAAAACTTGTGGAGCTTTAGATGTGTGTTTGGAACAGACCAAAAAGTCCCCCCAGGGGGATCGCGACCTCAGAGGGTTAAACTAACTGAGAATATGCATGTGTTTGAGATCGGGATCAATATGCCCTACCATATTGGTTATGAATTTTTAAACACCTCTGACCTGTATGTCACCTTTTGTGACCTTTTTTACATTTATTCATTTATCTTTTATCTTTTATTTAGGCTTTTATCCCAAATAAGTGAGGGGTAACATTCAAGCTACAGTGCAAGAATAGTCACTCTGTAGGTGAACATGATTGCCTGTGCCAAGAGTTAGGTACGGCCTGATTTTTTTCTTATGTACAATAGAATAGTGTAGAGCGACGCAACTGTGGGATACAGATGCAACATAGTCCGAGAGGGCTAGATGATCATGACATCCAGGTTTCTTTAAACCTTGGAAAGAGTGATAGATAAAGAGGTGATTTAATCTTTATTTTGTCATAGATCACGTATGTGTTTGCGATAGAGCACGTATGTGTAGACATATTTAAGGAGCTACAAGTCCTCTTGCTGAACATGTGGGGTCATGGCAGGCAGCTCAGTTACCCTCGATCTAAGGTCCGAAGGGATTGGGACACAATGAAGAATCACCTTCTGCAAACTGTATACAAGCATGGTTGACATAAAGGGCAGGGTTACATCACCCACATGCTTAACTGAGGTTAAGAGTATCAGCAAGGCAGTCTTGAAGGATGGCAGCTCTAAGTCAGTCTTCTCCAGAGGCTCAAATGAGTCCCCCTTTGAAGGCACCTTTCTACACAATTGTGAGGTCCCTGGGAGCCACTGCAAAAACCTCAAGGGTTGGTCTCAAGGCCTTTGAGAAATTGTGAGGTCAAAGGGTCCCAAAGATCACACCTGCCAAACCAGATTTAACAGGCATGTTCATGGCCAGAAAAAGTATAGTTAAAACTCTTAAAGCTGCAGTCGGCAAGTCTGGCAGATTGAGGGGACTTAGCCAAAATGTTGAATGTTTACAACTCTCATGCCTCTTCCCCACTACCATCGAGCACCCTCCTATCGAGTTTGTGCTCGTCAGTGCGTGTGCACCAGACTGATTGACAGTCAGATCTCACACAGCCCTGCGCTGATTGGACCAGAAGAACAGGGAGCAGTGGATTTTTGCAGAACAAATAACAGGCACTAGGTGAAGGTAGAAGCGTGGGTTTTTTCTAAAAACAGCTGATTTATGTTGTTCTGTCAGAGCATAGTGTCGGTTTCAGTGAATATGATCAAAAAATCTTGTCGACTGCAGCTTTAATGGCACAAACAAATAATAATTATATTTTTTGCATGACATGGGAGGCCAGCTTCATGAAGGTCCCACTTTGCTATTGTTTTTTATTTATTGACATAACAAAAGTTCTGTTCTCACAATAACTTTAAAAAAAAAAAAAAAATGAAATCACGAACAGTATTGAAGTGTATGGGTAAGTATCAATGACCATAACCAGTATTGTTATATAAATGTTCATGATCATGAAATGATCAACAATCATAGGTGTTTGTATGGGGTGCATATGTACACCTGCCATTGTATAAGTAACTATATGTGTTCTCTCTAAATAACTGTTAACCATTATGGATACATACATTTATGTGCTCTTTTGTTTAGTTATATGGACTCTGAGATGTATGAGGAGGCAGTGAGAGACTATGAGAAGGTTTATCAAACAGAGAAGACAAAAGGTAGGTTTTTTTACCAGTCCTCAAGTGCTTACTCAAAGGAAGATGAGACTGCAATACCATTGTTGTCTTCAACATTACATCAGAATGACCTGAACTCTCTTGTGTTGCAATTGAATTGACATCACTGTTTATACATTTGCCTATTCATTTAAATCACTTTCTGAAATATGGCTCCAGTATGGTTCCAATATGGCACGGTGCCAAGGTGAATGTTAATAACCAAACCGAATAACAAGGCGGATTTCGATGCCTTATCAACCCACCTCCCCAGTTGTTACTTACAACAGAAGCATCCAACATTACATGCAAAAGAAGCATCACTGCTCTCATAGCACCAAAGCCCACTGTTTTCGATTGTTTTCGAATTAATTTCCGAGGAACTGTTTGGTATTCACGCATGTCCAAAATGGCAAAATATTTTTTTGTAGTTGCAGTGCCCCCTAGAGATCAAAGAGACCATAGCTTGATGTTGCTTGGCAACCATTCAGATAGGAGAAATATATGTATTGGCGGAAGAGTGATTATCTATGAATAAATCAGTTCCATTTCTAGTTGCTGTGCCTTTACTTTAAGAAACTTTGCCAGGTATTTATAGTAACAGTTTTAGAAAAGCAATAAGCCACTCAAGTCCGTAGGTTACACTGATTATACAACAGCTAAGGGGGGTTTTAGGCAACCGCTAGCGTGTCGTGCCTAACAACGCCCCTTAGCTGTTGTAGAATCAGTGTAACCTACGGCCTCTCGGGGCTTATTGCTTAACCACATGAATTCCAATACAAGTTTTTGCCTGAAATTGCACTGTGCCTATTTATGAGGGCATTGTTCCCACCTCTTTTGGGGCCTACCATCAAATGTTGGACCTCTATAGAAAGCTGTAGTTTTCGTAGAAAACAGTCAAAATAACTGTGTGATGTACTGACACAGAGTTACAGAGGCTAGAATATAGTTTTTTCTTTCTGCCGGATTACAAGCGTCTCTGAACTGACCACATTTCAGCCCTCTAGGTCACTTGATATCACTTAGAAACACAACTGAGCCCTAGCACCAGGTCTTGTGAAGCTGTGTGCAAAAGTAGATCAATATAGAATGAAAATATGAGTGCTTTAGACCATTATTTGCCACGGTACAGTTAAGAACAAAATTATTCATACTCCTGGCAAATATTGATGTAATGTTGATTTTTCTCTTGACCAATATGTTTGTTCTGACACTACCACATGCCAAAAGGGATGTTTTTCAACCAGGGGGACCTGGTGACCTTCTCAAAAGTAAACGGTAACACTAAAGCAAGAGGCTACACTGAGATTCTGGAGGAAAAGATCAGGCAGTGTGCCAAGAGACCTGCCAGAATAGGCATCATTGGACCATTAAACCATACAATGATCCAAAACATACAGCCAAACAAGGCAAGAAATGGTTAACAGAGAACAATGTCAACATTTTAGAGTGGCCCAGCCGGAGTCCAGACCTCAATCAGTCAAAAAAGTAAAAAAATCAAAAAAGGCCAAAGTGATGGCAAATAATACTTTCTGCCTCAAAATCCAGATTGCTGCTTAAAAGGTGCGGTCTAAAATCACTGTGGAGACATGGAGAGGCTTGGTAGGTATTATAAGAACCATTTCGAGAGCTTTGATGGTAAATAAAGATGTTTCCATTGATTATTTAAGAAGGGTATGAATAATTTTGGACATGCCATTTTTCATAAAAATGTTAAAAAAGATTTAAAAAAAGTTTTTTTTTTTATTTCATGTTTCTACCACATTGTCTTACAACCTTTTGGCATGTGGCAGTGTCATTTTCAGTCAGAACAAACATATTGGTCAAGAGAAAATCAACATTACATCAATATTTGCCAGGGGTATGAATAATTTAGTTTGCTGTATGCTCATGCGTTTTGTAAAATGCCTGGAAACTCCCCATAGGACTTTTGGTTATCCAAAATGTATACTGACAATCAAATGCTTACTGCACAGGCTTGGAATTTCACCATTGTAGGGGCAAGGCCACTTGGCCTTCAGTTGGGCATATTTGGTGGGGGGCACAAAGGCCACATGTCAGGGCACCAAGGCCAAAGTTAACTATACAGTAGTATGCTATAAAAATGATCAAAGTTGTATTCACTGCAGTAGACCTGCATCACTGTATGAAACATTACAAAAAACATAAAACATGACTTATTACATATAACTGTAAATCATTTGATCATCTAATATTTTCAGATATCTAGGCTATATTTAACATTTATTTTGTATTTGGCCTGTTATGAAATCATGTATTGAACAATTTAAGCACAGCTCAGCTTTAAGAAACTCAAATAGCCTAGATACTGTACATGCTTAGCATTTTGTGATCATTAAGGCTACTTTCACAAACTCTTATTGTCAGCTGTCCTCTGATTTACCGATATCTAGGCGACATTTGTAATATTTATTTTGTATTTGGCCCGTTATGAAATGATGTGGAACAATTTAAACACCGTGTAAAACTTAAATCCCAAATTTGGAGACATCCATGTATGTTGAAATTTACTGCAAATTCAAAACGGGATTAGTCTGGAACGGCTAACTGTACAGGGGACTGTTTTACACCTTTCTGTTCGGTAAGGTCTGCTGTTTAATCTGATATATGGTTTGTCATATGTTAAACGAAGGGTTCGTGAAGTATTCCACCGAGATGAATGGGTAGGGAGATGGACTATAAAACCTTCAGTAGAATTTATGATTAAATTGAATGATATTTACTTTTTCATGAACCGTTCACCACAGCAATTAGCGGCTAACATCGTTTAAAAGCTGAGAAAAAGCTCGTTCATGTGATACTTGTGATGTCTGTGTGATGAGTAGGCTACTTCGCGAGTAGTTCAACCAAGAAGAATGGGTTAATTTGGACGCACTTTCTTTCTTGCGCTGTCACTTTCTCCACTGCGTAATTTGCGCTGTGAATGCTAAGATTATTGACAGGCCATAGGCTAACTATATATCGCTATTAGTAGGACGCAAAGCAGAATATTTAAAGAAGGGGGCACCAAGGCCACCGTGGCCTGTAAACCTCTGATTTTCAAAGGCGCCACGCGACCAGCAAAGGCACGACGACGGCCATGGCCGTCGTGGCCGCCGTGAAATACCTACCCTGGTAGAAGCATAATCCTGGTCTCAAATGAAAGGTAAATAAAGATCGGACAAAATTTGTGACCTATGAAAATTTAGTTTTGCTTTCTATAAAATCCAATATGGCGGAAAAACAACAAGTGTCAGGAACACCATCTCTGCAATTCACTAACACCGGTTCCGGCTGGACGTTATAGAGTTGGAAAGATGTCAATCTCTCAAAAGCTCTAGGAGCAGGAGCTGGCCAAAAAAGTGGACTGACAGGAATAAAAAAAATAATAAGATGGGGAACTTAAAGGAATGTTCCGGAGCAAAAACAAAAGCTTTTATTTATTTTTTTTTATTTGACCTTAATGTAACCAGGGAAAGTGAACACATTGAGATTGTTATCTCTTTTTCAAGTGGGCTCTGGCCAAGGCAGCAGCACACAAAAAGACAATAGACAACATTGACCAAAGGAAAAAGACTGCAGTAACGAAGACATACAAAGTTAAAACCGAAACAATACCAAATTCAAAAACAAGGACAGACAGACAGAAATGCCTTTCTTAATCATCTATCTTTCTTAAAAATCTATTAATGAGATGAAGAGCTCCAGTTTTAAGTGTTTTCGCAGCTCATTCCATGCAGCTGGAGCACTATAATTAGGCTTAGTAAACTCTACGCAATTTGACAAGGTACACCGTTCTCTTTCAGCAGACAGAAAAACTGTATTTGCAATGTCTTCGTACATCAGATCCTGAGTGTATATGCTTAATTGCCGGTAGCATTTTACTGAAATGCAATATCTTTAATACCTTAATCAGCTTGTTGTGCCTTTCTGTTTTTCTTTTCTACCAGATCATAAGCATCTGTTAAAAAATGCCCAGTTGGAACTGAAAAAGAGTAAAAGGAAAGACTACTATAAGGTGTTGGGTGTTGACAAAAATGCCACTGAAGATGAAATCAAGAAAGCTTACCGAAAACGAGCACTTATGCACCACCCAGGTACTTTAACCACATTTCCTCCCAATATGGTTAAGCCTGACTTTTTAGTTACACAGTATTTAGCTGCATATATATGGCTATGTTACTGGTGAACAATATGTAGGTAAAATGCATATACTGATATGGCTGTTATTGGTGAGCAACATGCAGGTGTCAACCAATAGGAATTGGAGTAGAGCAAATATGTATGTTCACACAAAAAAAACTGTACTTATCTTGTAGACCGTCACAGTGGTGCAAGTGCAGAGGTTCAGAAGGAAGAGGAAAAGAAGTTTAAGGAGGTTGGTGAAGCTTTCACTGTGCTCTCTGACCCAAAGAAGAAATCCCGCTATGACAGTGGTCATGATCTGGAGGATGATGGCATGGGAGGTCAGTAACACATTGTAGATGACCGTAACTGCCCAGGCTATTCTTTAGGGATTTTGTTTTTTGCTTCAGGTCAGAAACCCTGCAGAAATGAAAAAACAGCTTTTACACCAAATATGAGTTCAAACCTGTTAGCGTCATAACCAATAAAAACCAATAGCCTGTGACTTCAACCGAATCAACCATTGTCACACTATGACGCTGACACATTTCCCATTCTTCCCCCATCTGTGTGTGTGGCAATAGCATGGTCTAGCCAGCTCCATTAGTTGAGAGTTTCCCAAGAGAAAGTCTAAAGCTGAAGTTCCTTTCAAACCTTTACTGTAAAACTAAGCAGACTAACAGAGTACATCTCAGTTATTTCCTTCAATGTTTAGAGCAATCATGTAGGCTAGCATTACAAGTTACAGTGTGTTGGCCTATGACTAATGTATATGAGAAATCCCATAGAGATGCTAACGGTACATAAAAAGAGTTCTTTGTTTACAACTGACTATTAAAATACTGAAAGGCAAACATTTTTTTCTCCATTATAATACCGTGTAGGAAAAAATGTGACTCTTTAACTCACCAATGCCACTTGAACTAAGTAGCTGCACAAAATAAACATTAGGCTACTGTGTGTGTGTCTGATCATGTGACCTGCTCTGTTGCAGCCAGGGGCTCCTCCCACTTCTGCTCCATGCACCTTCTGATTTAGTGAATGCATGGGGCTTCAATGAGTGTGTTTTGAGTGTTTTTGCCCGAAGTAATTTAAATACTCGATTATGTCAATTTACACATTGTTAAAACAACAATCACAATATTATCGTATATGATATATATCGCACATCCCTAGTAATGTCATGTCAATATAATGTCAATGCAAGTCATTGCAGTGGTTTATTTTGACCAGCAAGTATGAGAGAAGTATGTTGGGAAGAGTGGGTTAGCTTCATCAACATATTATTGCCCCCCACTGATTTCCCACTGGTAAATCAATGCTTTTGTCTATGCTTACCCTCAGATGTGGATGCTAACAACATATTTAAAGCATTCTTTGGAGGACCTGGAGGTTTTAGTTTTGAAGGTAATTTCTGTGCTTCATCTTAATGTGCTTAATGCAATACAAATTATATTTCTGTTTGTAAATGAATAATCTCTTTTTTTTTTTTTAAGCTTCTGGACCAGGGAATTTCTTTTTCCAGTTTGGCTAATGAAGAATGGAGAAGTATGCAATTGTCCTCATCCTGATATTAAGTTTATATGGACTGCCTCACAGCCACAGCCCTAAATTGTCTGCCAGGCCAATCATCTCAGAACATCAACCAGGAAGTCTTTAATTTCGTACAAACCAGGCATATGTTTGTGTGAAGTCTCTACTTAGAGGCAGTCACGGAAAATCATGGATTTCTGTAACCCATACTCATTCCATATCAGTGCTGTGAGATAGTGTGGCATATGTTATCTATTTATGATTTTTTTGGTAACAGTATGCATCCCTAATGAATGTTCAAGAAAAATACTGTTGTCGTGTTATTGGCTCTTTCTTTTTGGTATTTGTGATAGTAGGAGTGTGATTCATAGTCTCTTCAAACCAAATTTGGTTTCAGCTGATGGCACAGATATATGGCAGAAAAAGAGGATTTGTGAGGTGAAAAGAAGCACATCACTAGAATATTTTAGTGGTAGGCCCTTCTGAGATGAAAACATTACTGCTTACAACAGTCTTGTCTTTGTCTCAGAATTAAAGCCCTTTTTTTATTTAGTAATGACTGAATTTTTAACTAATTCTCCTGGACCCCTAGGAGAAATAAAGAGCAAAAGAATATCAAAGCCCTCATATTGATGTTAAATTGAGCTCAATTGTGTTTTGAAGGAATAGGCTAGACAAAGAGATCTTATTTTGATTGTTTCTTTCCTTTGGGTTGTTATATGCTGCGTGCTTTCCTGACCACCTCTGAATGGGTGTTCTGTAAGCATGCCTTAAAATATGTCATGTAAAAGGTGTGCCACACTGTTTAGTAAAGATATTAGATAAAATAAGTTAAATAAGGATGTTTAAAAGGCAAGGCAACTGTATTTATACTGTATACTGTAGCACCTTTCAAACACTGTGCCAGGCACGTGCACACACACACATCACATCAAAGGGTGCTTGAGACTCTGCCCTTTTTCTTCCATTAGAGAAAGTGCCCTTTTTTATGGAGTGTTTTTTAAATAAGTTAAATATACATATTCCTGTCTGCACACAGCTTCCCTGTCAGTAATTATTGAATAAAACAAACTACATATGAGGTCGGGAGATTAGACTTTGTTGATATTGAGTTCCCGCACCCTCTCTACCTCCCGCCCTCTAATGCCGCGTTCCAATTGTCTTGTAAAACGACTAGTAAATCGGAATGATGTCACATCCGTATAAAAACCCGAAGGAGCTAACGAGCCGGGATATGACTTCAGGGGGTGTTCCATTTGCAACTTCTGTTCCTTCCAGTGACTAGTGAAACCAACTTGGGAGGACGCAGCATTCGTCTCCTGCGCACAAGTTTCCCTACAAAACAGCTGCCATCTTAACCCACATAAGGAGTAATCGCACCTGTTAAACTCATGTGGTAACAAAGAAGTCTGAAATGCAGACGTTTTGCCCCTACACACTTTTGCCATCTGACTTAAAGTGGGTTTCGTGATCTTTGGTACTTTAAGACGGTAGCCTAAACTTTAATTTTTGCTACAGTACATGAGGGCCAGGGGTGTAGTGGTAAAATAAGGTGGGTAAACTATGAATTCTGTGATCATGGTAAGGTGGACTGCACCATGCAGTATCAGGTTTTTAAAAAAGGCATTTAAGAGTTCCTAGAGTGTTGATGAGTGTACATATTGTGAATGTGGATAATACAGTGTGATATTTGAATGTTACAAGTTGCAGTGGTGAATACACTCTTTTGAGAGGTGGATAAACTATTTCTGAAATTTCGGAGATGGATAAACTGTTTAGTTGCGTTTAACCACTACATCCCTGATAAGCGCTAACCGAAGCTAACTTGCACTTAGTGCACAAGTAGTGCAACAAATTTAAGACATGAAGCAGACATAAAGCTAAATTTAGAAATAAATAAGGTATCACTACAGAAAGGAAAAGCAGTAAACCTAATAATGTCTTTAAATACACCTGATCAAATTTAACATGGACAATTTCTCTAGCAAATAAAAATCAATATGACCTCGTGCCTGGACACTAACCAGGTTGGATGTACTGTATGTCTGAACATAATGTCCCTTTTTTTTTTACCTAGAAATCACCTGTGTATGACACTACCAGTTCCCTAGTACTAAGTGTGGGTGCCACACATGGGTGAGCATAAGTCTGAACAAAAAGGTTAAAACACTGGTCGATTCTCACCTAGTGAGGGTGTGTGTTCCGTGGAAAATAAAGTATTTAAATGTCAGATCAATACTGATATGTAATTTTATGTTGAAGACAAGATGTGTCAAACTGAAAAGACAATGAGATTTTATACTGTATGGTTCTGAGGAAGTTTACTCTGCATTTTACCCATCTGGGGGCACACACACTTACAGTAGTGAGCTCACTACGAGCACACACACCCGGAGCAGTGGGCAGCCCTTGATCCGGCGCCCGGGGAGCAGTTGGTCAAGGGCACCTCATCTGTGGATGTGGGAGAGTGCTGTTCAATTATTCCCCCCACCCACATTTTTTCCTTCCAGTCAGGGATCGAACCAGCCACCTTTTGGTCAGAAGTCTGATTCCCTAACCAGTAGACCAAGGATGCCCAATACCAGAAGCACTCATAAATCAAGGGACTGCAAGAGACTCCTTTGACTTTGACAGAATCACAAGCCAGTTAAGAGGCATATCAAGGACAAAAGATACAGCTACAGGCTATATCAACAGGTACAGTGTTTGGGTTGTTACTCAAAAAAAGTAATGTATAACACATTACCTGCTACTGTATGTAGCTCACTTTGAATTAAGTGAGCAGCCACCATCCTTCCTCGCAACAGTAGCACGAGCCTGAATGATGGGAGACCAAGAGATCATTAACAATGTGGTTGAAGAGTAGGTCAAGTTAATCAACGATTGAGAAGGAGCTATGATGGCAATTTTAAAATAATATTATGGCGAGCCCAGATAGACCATTTTAAAAATTCTAACAGTCATCATCAAAATGTGAATATGTCACTGATTACCAGAGCTGTACAGCTGAAGGCTTGGAGATCGCCAACGTCCCGTTCAGTACGCTTCAGGCCAAGCCTGCCGGTCGGTTTTCCCAAAACTTGGGGCTGTGTAAGCACCATAGACTGTATATATAGAAGTATAGGCTCGAGCAACGCGAGCAAAGTGTCCATGACAATAACTAAAATACAAATGAAGTCTATCAAAATAAAGATCCAACATTATATCTGATAAAGTAGCATTTTAAATGGTTTTTTTTTTTTTAACCACAAGCTCCACGACCCACCATGAACGGTTCCGCGGCCCACTTTTGGGTCCTGACCCAAGTCAAGAAACGCTGAACTACATGAAGTAAACAAAACAAAAAATGAAAGTGAAAGTTTTGTGTGCTCACGCAAAACCTTTTCACATGAAACTTTCATGTGCGCACATCCCTTACAGAAAAATAATATATTCACATATATGCAGCTTGAACATATTCCAGTATAAGCACATCTATGTTAAATAAATATATTTACATCTATGTGAAATACATATATTTCCATGTATGTATCAATATATTTCAAAATATACGTAAATATTCAATAATGGCCACTATTTTATGCATATAATTAAATCTATTTAAATATATGGCAGTAAGAAGCATGATCACATGACCCTTGATGAAGATTCTGATCACATGATCTATATATTTCAGACATATATTTATCTAATATAGTTCATATTCTACTATGGTTTGATATTTTCCGCATTGATCATTAAATATTTCACTTGTGTTTACTTAAAATTAACCATAGTATCAGTATAAAGAGGAAGAAACACACAACATTTCTGTTATCTTTTCTATTTTATTGAAAATCTTTGTTTTTGTTATGGAACCTCAGTTCTGTCACTTTGGCATTTATTGCCTGGCCCAGCAATCTGGAGTGAGTGTCTGGCCTGGGAACTGCTTCAGGGTGGCCTCTGAATAAGACAGAACATATACAAATAGAACATGCAGAATATTAGTGACACAAATACAGATGCTAAAGTGCGGAAACACTGTTGTGTTATCACGATAATTGGAGATAAATACAAAGTGAGTTGGAGAGAAAGACATACAAATAAAATAAACTCACCAATTATCGTCTTAGTCCTTTCAGAGTCCAGGCATTCCCTCTAAGTGCCTCCTAAAAAATAGCAAAATCATTTAGGACCTCAAATAGTTACAGTTTACTAACACAGAAAAGATCTATGATGGTGAGGCAAAAATGGGAAGCAGTCCACACAGACAGCCTAACACTTTTAAATGAGACAACACAACTAATATATCATATACACAGAAGAGAGAAGCACACAGATACACACTGAAAGGAAAAGTTAGTTTCATTCTCAAATTTACTAAACTTGTACAACCAAGAAGCTGCTATTTCATTAAAGTGAAACATGTACATTTTAATGTAAAAGTTCAAATCTGTATGAAAACACTCTACAAACCTTGTTGAATAAAAGCCTTCAGACTCACAACCTCCTCTTGGAGAGCCATTATCGCCACCTCTTCTGTAGGTGGTTGTCAGTTCTTGGTTATCTCCCACAGCTCACACTCATAGAGAGCTCTACCAGCCTTCTCTGAAACCTGCAAGTGAACAGAATATACAGCATGAATGAGAGTGGCTTGGTAAAGGGTATACTCGCGTAATATGTAATGTCCTGGGATATTCCCACTCATGAAGTGTCTTCCATCCGAGACTGCTATCTGAGACTGTAGGGAAGCTGTACCAACCATCATAGAAAGATTTGATTGGAAAGGTATATTTTCAGTTCACTTTGTGTCCCCAGTAGCTTGAAGCTAATTTCTTGTCATTCAAAAGATCAAAACTACTCAAACAAATGTATAAATTCTCAGAAACAAAAGGTTATGTTCTGCATTCGAAAATAGACCTTTAACAAAAAAGTTATATTCATAAGTAAACATTATTTTTTGATTACCTTTGGTCTATGTGATGATGAAGCATCAACATTTGTCAGTGAAGCATACTATGGGTTGGGCTTGGGTCGTCTTGGTCTCAGGTCTTCTGGTCCATCCTCGGTGTCCCTTGATGTAGCTTTCGAAAGTGTTGCCTCTCTAAAATGTAAAAAAAAGGGGTGTCAGTGCTTAAATGCACTACATGACCATACATGGTCCTTTTCAATACAATTAAACTTTTACATTTCCATAATTTAGCATGGGTGTGAATGGTTTTGCAAGAATGTCAGTGCACAAAGCATGACAAAGTATGATAAGGGATCAGATTCCAAAAATAATTTGGTGGAAATGCATGGATTCCAGTTTCTTCCAGTAGCAGCAACTGGAATCCATGCATTTCCACTGAATTATTTTTGGAATCTGATCCCTTATCATACCTGTTCATTCTTACTCGTTGCTCGACTTATCATGACTAAATTCAAGATGGCTGCAAACGCTAAACTTTGTGAAGATACTGTCTGTTTAAATCGTCTTGTAAGTAAACTACCAGCGCTTTTTCAAAGTTCTCGATGTCTCGTTTTAAATGTCTGGGCCCTCGGAAGTCTACCAATGAAGTGTGGAGATACATTGAGCCTCGTAAATGGGTGTAAAACAGTGATTTATTTGCATGGCTAGCCCGATGCAGCACCACTATTGAAAAAAAGCTGTTGGTAGCATCGGCTAACTAGCGCCAGATTTTGGAGTGCAGGGGACAAGCCGAGATGGGCTATGAGACATACGTTCACACTCGGTATCATGTTTCAATACACTTTAGGTCAATATCACACCGGAATTCTCCTTTAATGTTACAGAAAGTAGCAAAGGTTAGCTTCCAGCTTCCACCAATAATACCATTTTTAATTCGGACATTAACTTCTGCAAATGTTATATGAAAGCAATTTAGCATACAATGAAGATCTACTTACCAGCAATTTTGACCACCATGGCCTCGAAAACCGGCCAACTACCTCTTGGCTGCCTTCCTCCCCTCCACCACATAGTTTCTAGCAAGATGTTGTCCCATAACGTTAGGAGCCGTTGAAAAAGTCTTCATCATTAACGTTAGGTTTACTAATGCAGTCAGTCGGCAAAATGCTGGTTTTGCCCTCATACTCCCCGCCAATCCACTTAACCAGAGCAAACGTTTTACATTTGGACTAGTAGTAGCTGTTAGTTATGCTTATGTAGAACTAAAAGCTGCAAACATTTTAACCGTTATTCCAAATAAGTTAATTGAATATATTCACCATATTATGTTCATGTAAGATATCCACATATACTTGCATATATACATTCTTGTACTATATATGTATTAAATATATTGTAGCCATCTATTTAAATATAAGCTGGATGTAGCTGCATATATGTGAATATATTTTTTCCCTTAATTTTTCTGTATGGGATTAAACTAAACTTTAGATTTTTTTTTGCTCATGTCCCCTAAGGGGCTCCGTAGGAGAGAAATGGTATTACACAGAAATTTAATGAAACCTTGTCCTGTTTCTGTTGTGTCATCTAACATTCCATCTATTGTTTCTCCACAAAGCAATGTGGAGCCATTCGGCTCCTTGTCGGGTGGTCTGTCTTGCAGGTCCCTCAGTGATTGATCAACCCAGCACTGCTGCTTTGCTGGACGATGACCATTGCAGCATGGACATCACACAGTCGATCCCAGGGAATGATGAAGCTTCCACCTGGCTGGTTCCAGCTTCCTCCACAGTTGGTCAACCCAACACTGCTCCCTTGTCCACCTGCAGCCCACCCCAGCATATGATGTAGGCCTACTGTCCACCTCTACTGTTCAGGGTCAATCTGGTCCACAGCCTGCTGTAAGTATGTTTGCACTCCAGCAGGAACCCGGGCAGGACAATAATCAATCTCTCATCCAGCAATTGCCAGGGACTATGACGACACCAACCCAACAACAATGTATGAGAACATCAACTCGCCCTAACTTGGGGGCGCCACTTACTCGTCTCATTGAGGAAGTGTAACGGACAAGCTGCCATGAGGACATGGCTATTGCAAAGTGGGGAGGGATGTAACAGGTGTCCAGTGGAAGGTTGTTGTGGTGATATGATTTTGTTTTTGTTTTATTGTTTTCATGTTTGACATGAGTGTCCTTCATTTTGGTGTTATGTCTTTGTGTCCTGGTTTTATGATTGAACAACTCTTCCTTTGCCTCGGTGAGGTGTTGTACATGAATGACCGTTAGGCTACATCATGACATCACAGAGGTGTGTTGGAGGCGTGTTGATGAACGCACTTTTTAAAAGGTCTGAAGACTCAGGTGGCAGGTGGCCGCTTTGTCTGGGAAATGCGTGAGTCGGGAGAGCACGCCACGAAAATTGCCATTAACAGTGAGTTGGTGAGATATTTGAAGTTGGATATCATTGTGTGTAGCCTACAGTAGTTAACACAGATCATTTAGCCTAATAATTAGTGCCACTGTAGTTGGAGAGGCGGCAGGCAGCTGCATCTTCCCGCCTGGGTAAATGTATGTTTTCTATTTTTGCTTATACTTGTGTTTATTTAAAGTATACGGTTTTAATTGCGTAGGTATCAGGCTTGTGCAGAATTCCAGAATTTAATTGAAACTGGCTATTAGAGATGCGCGGATGGGCTATTATTTCAACCGTAACCGCATAGCAAAACTTATCATCCATCCGCCATCCATCCGCACCAACGTTTTTTGACCAATTTTCAAAACCGCACCCGCCCGCCATCCGCTGGTTGTTTTAATGTATATGGGTGATGCGTTTCATTGGTTCAACCGCCACCCGCCCGAATTTAATTAAAATATTATATTTCTTCACGTCATCCGCCCGATCCGCGGTTCTAACCGCGGAGTCCGCGGCTGTAACCGCGAACCGCGCATCTCTACTGGCTATTAAATTCCAATTCAATTATTGAATTTCAATTGCATTTCAATTGAGGTAGCAAACAGGAAACAGAATTGCAATTCGAATTGTGCACAACTCTGGTAGGTATGCCATATTGTAAGGGTTTCCTTGCCCTTAACCTGCCTTGTTTCACGTTTGCAGTGTGTGTATTATTTGCTCATTGAGATTTACAGGTGTGAGAGACTGGTGTGATTCATAAGTGTTATTTATGCCGTGATTTATGAGCGTGATTTTTGTGGTGTTGCTTTACTTTTTACACGTTGTCTGCATGGTTGGGGGTGCTTGAACCTTTGGGTTTGTGGAAGTACAAGCCATATGTTTCTAAATGAATTGTGAATAAATTACATAATCCATTGTCTGCCTTTTTGAAGCCACTGATATATCAGTTCCAGGTTATACCCAGTAAACAAAATAAAATCCTGGCGACGTCCCCTAAAGGTCCCCTGGCGAACGTCACCTCCTCGACATTGTGTATAGGGTTCCCTTTACGTCCCGCGGACTTCTGTTCGGGAGGTCTAAAAGACGTCCACGAGACTTTGAGAGGACATCCTGTAATGGTCACCGCGACGTTATGCACGCGATGTTTATATTTCCGCGATGGTAAAAAAATACATGAAGCGTGTTTTGGTATGGTATTACATCCTGTAAGTCTCAGCGTTGCTAGGAGAGAGGTAGACAGAACATGAACACACGTTATTGACTTGTTCTACAACTACACATTGCACACTCCTCCGAATGCATTACATTAATGATGAGTAGACATGGACATTTATACCGGGCTAGGATGTACTGCTTTTACATCTACGGTGTCATTTTCTTAATAAACTTAATACGACGTTTTAATGGGCATATCCCGTAGCATATTGTTCAAAACATCATCAGAGTAGGCCTAGGCTAGCCTAAGACAAATTGTTCAAACCATATTGTTTCAAAATATTAAAAACTAATAATAGCCAAAAATAGGCTACTAAATGAATCGCAATGCATGCTGGGAAGCAAAACTCAACATTAAATAAAGTACATGAAATATAACTAGAATGCATTGACGTTATAGCCTATCCACTCGTTTTCTTGGACCTGTGATCAAACAGGGACAGCCTATAGCCTAAATGTAAGCCTATCTTCCTGGAACATTGCAGATAAAGAAAAATGTATCGTTTTCTCTAGGCTATGAATGCTCTTTGTAGCCAACTTTAAGATGAAATAAATAGATTCCAGGTGTTTCTAGACTCTGGTGAGGCAGAGAGCTTCTGCTCCTTGTCAGAAATCTCATCGGATATGTGCACTCTTTGCTGTTTCCACAAGGAGCTCCTGTAACATCGGGGACAGTTATGCGTGACACTTTTAACGCGAGCATGCGTCAAATAAATTACAATGACATTTAAACAAGTCATGAAGAAGCGGGTAGCCTATCCTTAATTCTTCTGCAATGTAGAGCTAGATCGTTTTGCTTTACAAATTAAGTAGTCACTTCTGTTGCTAGACAACCCTAAACAAATGCTACGTGGTCTGTTTTTAACATTTCTCTAGTTTTATTGCATCGTATTCACAGCTCCAAAAGTCGGTTCAGTCCCCGTAGTGGAGGCTGGGCTAGCCTCACAGGTCTGTCCAAATTCAGATGAGCTGGCTTGAGGCGGTCCACAGAAATGCTCTGCATGCTCCGCCTTACCACCCATGTCTACTGCAAAATGCTTTTCTCCCATCTCTAAAACGCGGAACGGGCCGTCTTAGGGAGGCTGCAGCGGTCCCCGGTGTGCATCGTGACGGATGAAAACATATTCTGCTGACTGCAGACGTGAGGGAGTGTAGGATTGCGGGAGGCCGTGGCACGAAGTAGGTACAGGCGCAAAAAGTCTAGCCTTATCATGGAGCACAGTTCGCTGATGGGCAGCGGACCAGGGAGCTGTGGTGTCGGCAACGAAATCCCCTGGAACCCGCAGTGGCTGGCCATACACCAGCTCTGCTGATGAGGACTGGAGGTCCTCCTTAGGGGCAGTCCTAAGGCCCAGCTTGACCCAAGGGAGCCTGTCCACCCAGCCACTGTCCTTGAGGCTGGCCCGCAGGGAGGCCTTCATAGCACGATGAAAGCGCTCACACAGTCCATTAGCCTGGAGGTGATATGCAGTGGTGCGGTGGAGCTTTACACCCAGGCTGTTTGCAATGACGTTCCAGAGCTCCGAGGTGAACTGTGAGCCGGTCAGAAGAAAGGTCAGATGGGGTGCCAAACCGGGCGACCCAGGACCCGATGAAGGCCTGAGCCACCTCAGCAGTAGTCGTTGCTGTCAGTGGGACAGCCTCTGGCCATCGAGTGGTCCTATCCACCATGGTGAGGAGGTAAGTGGAGGAGGGAAGAGGGAAGGGGGCTCACCAGGGGGCCCACTAGGTCCACGTTGACATGGTCGAATCTCCGCTCCGGCACAGTGAAATGGCTGCCACCAACCTTTGAGATGGTTTCCTACCCGGGTGAGAGGGACTGTGCACAGCCTCAAAAACCCGTCGTTTCCATGCAGTGGGAATAATGGGCCGTGGCTGTCATGTGGAGACATCGCAAAGCAGCATGGCGCCACCGTCACCAAAAGCAATCTCCATTAACTGCAGTCCAGTGGCAGCAGTCCTGAGTGACTGTACCTCCGGGTCAGTGGACTGATCGGCTGCCATGTGGGTGTAGTCAAGCCCCAGGTGGGCGGCCCCTACGATGGCGCAAGAGAGGCAGTTTTTCCTACATACTGCACTACGAAAATGACGCATAGTTTCAAAAACACACTTTTTGTGTTAATTCAAGTCTCCTTCATTGAGCCAATCATATGGTGTGTTGTGAAGACATCGTGCCAATCATGTGTTGTGAACTCGCCACTGGAGCAAGGTTGGTGTCGTGAAGCCTTGCGCACACGCATTTCTGCCGAATAGGATGCCCGATGAGTGCCCAAAAAACGTTGCAAGATGGCCGCCGAGTGGAGGGACTTGCCTAAAAGGACTTTGATAAGGCGAATTGCTCCGCTCAACTATGCTCGCACCAGAGCTGTGCGGACCAATCAAATCGGGCTTAACGATGATGGACAGGAGCAACACCGCCTCGTCTATCACGTCATTTGAGCACGCTTAGGTTGATTATGTTTGCAACAAAAACGCTGTGGCTAGAAGGAGACAGATGGCTTCTAAGACCCCATATGGAAAATGCATGAGGTTTTATCACTGAAAACGATTATTTCTGAAAACTTTGGCCAAAGTTGAGATGTGGGAAAACTCATGGTTTCACTTCCATCAAGGGAAAACAGCATTTGAAATCTCTGATTGACCACCTGTTCGAGGGATTTGTGACAGCCTTTCCCAGCTGTTTATAACATGTTTGTAGCATATCAGTGTTCAACAGAATTATTTTTAAAAACAGAGGAGATATAGGCTATCAGTTTTTTCCTAATAGCCTACCCTACTACGTATCTCCTCGATTTCGCTAATGAGTGTTGTAGGAGATATTGACAGCACACTAACTTTTACGAAAGACCAGTACAAAACAATGTTAAGGCATTTGTGGAACAGAGGATGGTTCATAACCTGACTCTCGCCAGATGAATTTCGTTCCGCCTAGCTCCACTCATCCATCTGGGACCAATCCATTGGAGTGTTGCTTCAGAAGGCTGGGCCTAATCAAAATATGCTTGCATATGATTGAATAAGCCACTTGTCCGTCATCTATTGACGTGCTTCTTCAACCACTCACATCGAAGCCAACCTGTGACGCTGATAACAGTCTCACAGTCGCTTCTACGCTATGTCACATCTATGAAACTCCCGCCCTGCGTCCTGATAGGCTGTACCATAAAATCTGGTGCAGAAATCACTCTCAATGGAAGAGGTCCCAGATGGATATGAGTGAAGCTAGGCGGAGCTAAGCGGAACGAAATTCATCTGGCGAGTGTCAGGTTAGATGGTTCATGTGTTCTTCCTACATCTCAAGGTAAGGTATTTCATTGCTCTGATTGGTTAGGTCTATCCAATTGAGTGCAGAGGCATTCCCCGCGTGTATCAGTTGAAACACCCCATAATTACGTCTCAATGAAGTAGTATCAGACTCATATTCTGACTAGAATTTGAGTATGACAACTTCAGGCTAGCAAGACTCCTCACTGGCACAAAGTTTGTGCACATAACTCCAGTTTTAGCTGAGCTTCATTGGTTACCAGTGAATTTTTTTGTTTTTAAAGGTCCCCTGTGTAACGTTTTCAGTTGTTTGTTAACAAAATCAACATTTCCCATACATAAATGTGGCCCATTCATGTTTAATTACCACCACCAACAACTCGAAGCATACCTATTGGCTTAGAAATCCTCATTTACATTTACATAGCGCGGTGTCGACTCGCCGTGTACGTGCGCCATGTTAAAATACCGGTGGCCAGCAAGGGACATAATATGCGAAATACAGCTCAGTCTTTGGCGTCTGCATGCATAGAAAAACATTCGCTTGGATTCATCTGCAGAATTTCCCTACATTCAGCAATGTAAGTTACAAGCCCATTTTCTACAAGTAATATCTTCCTAACAGTCCGACATTGGCATTGTATTTTCCAACGAAATAAATAAATAAAAATAACTTTGTTCGTGATCTGTCACCAGCTCACTTGATCTCTAGTTTCTAGACCCAGAGACAGTTGACAACCTAACCTAACATAGTTTTGCTAGGACTAATAGACCACAAAGTTGCTGAACGTGTTATTTCAGTTTTTCTTTTAGTGAACACTGTGTACACGAACAATGTTCTCAATGCTCGAGTTCATGTGTAGAGACACTGATGATACTTCGATCAAAGTTTCATGTTGTGTCGAGCCTTCTTATTGTTTTTAAAATAGCGATTTTGACGCGATCATGTATAAAAAAACAGTTCCCATTCAAAACTCAATTTGACCCAAAAACGACAACACGGACAAGCTTGAAAGTGGCGCTTCAGACGTAATTATGCTTTTATATTTCTGACCTCCTGTCCACTTACTCTGCCACCAGATCACTCAGGTCCACAAACCAACAGCTCCTTGCTATCCCCCACGCATTAAAACCAGAGGGGACCGAGCCTTTTCTGTAGTAGCCTAGCCCCCAAACTCTGGAACTCCCTCCCTTCCCATATCAAATCCTATAACACAATTGCCAGCTTTAAAACAAATCTGAAAACACACTTTTATTCTCTTGCTTTTAATTCCCCTTTATGCCTTTTTGTTTTATCCTTTGTTTGAAATGTTTATATATATATATATGAATTTATTTATTTTATTTTCTTACCCTTGGGTATTTATCATTTGTTTTTTATATTTTACAGTCTTTTAATGTTTATTTATGCTTTTGTTTTACCTCTGTAAACTTTATCTTTTAAAATGTATTTACTGTATTTTACGTTATTTAACTATATTCTTCATGGAGTCTTGCACACCTGCTATGTATCTTCAAGGCATATTGATTCTGCTTTCCCTGCCCTAACTTGTAAAGCACTTTGGGTCAACTGTTGTTCGTTTAAATGTGCTATACAAATAAAATGACTAGACTTGACTTGACTAGTTTATTCAATATTATAATGAAAATGACATATACACATTTAACTATATCAGATTTACAACACCCCAAAGTCATTTTTTACAGTGTACTTCTCTCTACTGTGTATATGGGTTAGTTGTGTTGTCTTATTTAAAAGTGTTAGGCTGTTTTTAGACTGCTTCACATTTTCGCCTCACCATAGATCTTTTCTGTGTTAGTAAACTGTAACTAGAAACGCAATTCCCAAGCTAACATGCTAACGTTTTCTAGCAGTTTTGCTAAACATGCTAACTATGCTAGCAATGCTAACCATGCTACTTAGCTAATATTTTCTAGCAGTTTTGCTAAACATGCTAACCATGCTACTTAGCTAATATTTTCTAGCAGTTTTGTTAAACATGCTAACTATGCTAACCATGCTACTTAGCTAATGTTTTCTAGCAGTTTTGCTAAAAAAAATTAAATGCTAACAATGCTAACTAGCTACAGTGGGTAGGAGTCATAGTTTATGACAAGTGTTGACATAGTTGATGACAAGTTAAAAGTTGTTGATATACAGCTAGTTTAATAGATCGATAGTTTAATGATAGTTTTTAAAAGTAGACTGTTTAAAAGTTGAATGTATATAGTTTAAAAGTTGAATGTAGATAGTTTAAAAGTTGTTGATAGACAGCTAGTTTAATAGATAGATAGTTTAATGATAGTTTAAAAGTAGACTGTTTAAAAGTTGAATGTAAAAAGTTCAGTAGTTTAATGGGTTAAATTGTTTAACAGTGGATTATTGTAGTGAGGACTTTTATTTTGAAACAGTTTTGGGCAGAGGAAACAGTTGAATAGGATGTGTAGTCTTAATTGACCCAGATTGTATGCTTAAAACCTGAGGCTGCAGGTGGCCTGAACACCTGCCATAGGATTCTAATTGCTTAACGGCCGTATTATGATGTCACAATCGGCAATGTTAAGTCTATGGGGATTTTTAAAAAGTTTTTCTTTAATACTTTAAAAAGTATAAAAGTTTCAAAGTTGAAAAGACATAGCAGCTTGGTCCGTTTGAAGACCTACGTTACAAAGTTTGAACGAAGTTTCTAAGTTAAACTGTTCAAGAGAAATTGCGTACGGAAAAAGTGGTAAGCAGAATAAGAATAACTAGATGGTTACTACGGTGATGCTAGAATAGACATGGTGGTTGCATAGCTTAATAAAAGTTGATAGTTTAAAAGTAGACTGTTTAAAAGCTGAATGTAGATAGTTTAAAATTTGTTGATAGACAGTTAGTTTAATAGATAGTTTAATGATAGTTTAATAGATAGTTTAAAAGTAGACTGTTTAAAAGTTGAAGGTAAATAGTTTAAAAGTTGTTGACAGACTGGAAGTTTAATGAATGTTGATATTCAAATAGTTTAATGCTGTGTATAGGTAGATATTTGACGATAACTGAAAGTTGGAATGGCTCTAATGTTTGCAAGCAGTTATGCTAAGATTTTTAACTATGCTAACCATGCTACTTAGCTAATGTTTTATAGCAGTGCTAGCAATGCTAACATGCTAACCATGTTACTTAGCTAACTTAGCTAACGTTTTCTAGCAGTTTTGCTAAACATGCTAACTATGCTAGCAATGCTACTTAGCTAACTTAACTAATGTTTTCTAGCAGTTTTGCATGTTAACATTGCTAACATAGTTAGCATGTTTAGCAAAACAAAAAGCAAACATTAGAGCCATTCCAACTTTCAGTTATCGTCAAATATCTACCTATACACAGCCATTAAACTATTTGAATATCAACATTCATTAAACTTCCAGTCTGTCAACAACTTTTAAACTATTTACCTTCAACTTTTAAACAATCTACTTTTAAACTATCTATTAAACTATCTATTAAACTAGCTGCCTATCAACAACTTTTAAACTATCTACTGTCTATCAACAACTTTTAAACTATCTACATTCAGCTTTTAAACAGTCTACTTTTAAACTATCAACTTTTATTAAGCTAGGCAACCACCATGTCTATCCTAGCATCACCGTAGTAACCATCTCTGTATTATCTGTTTTAACTATACATGATATTTTACATCACAACTTTAGCATTTTCATGCACTGGTAATTCCTTGGAATTGCATTTCTAGTTACAGTGCATGAAAATGCACTGTACTGTTCTTCCTAGGCAACTTCTTATTATTATTATTCCGCTTACCACTTTTTTTCCGTGACGCTATTTCTCTTGAACAGTTTAACTTAGAAACTTCATTTCAAACTTTGTTACGTGGGTCTTCAAACAGATCGGGTTGGTATGACTTTTCAACTTTGAAACTTTTTATACTTTTTACTTTAAACTATTAAAGAAAAACTTTTAAAAAATCCCCATAGACTTAACATTGCCGACAGACATGACATCATAATCGGCCGTTAAGCAATTAGAATCTATGGCAGGTGTTCAGGCCACCTACAGCCTCAGGCTTTAAGCATACAATCTGGGTCAATTAAGACTACACATCCTTTTCAACTGTTTCCTCTGCCCAAAACTGTTTCAAAAATAAAAGTCCTCACTACAATAATCCACTGTTAAACAATGTAACCCATTAAACTACTGAACTTTTACATTCAACTTTTAAACGGTCTACTTTTAAACTATCATTAAACTATCTATCTATTAAACTAGCTGTCTATCAACAACTTTTAAACTATCTATTAAACTATCTATTAAACTAGCTGCCTATCAACAACTTTTAAACTATCTACTGTCTATCAACAACTTTTAAACTATCTACATTCAGCTTTTAAACAGTCTACTTTTAAACTATCAACTTTTTATTAAGCTAGGCAACCACCATGTCTATCCTAGCATCACCGTAGTAACCATCTCTGTATTATCTGTTTTAACTATACATGATATTTTACATCACAACTTTAGCATTTTCATGCACTGGTAATTCCTTTGAATTGCATTTCTAGTTACAGTGCATGAAAATGCACTGTACTGTTCTTCCTAGGCAACTTCTTATTATTATTATTCCGCTTACCACTTTTTTCCGTGCTTATTTCTCTTGAACAGTTTAACTTAGAAACTTCATTCAAACTTTGTTACGTAGGTCTTCAAACAGATCGGGTTGGTATGACTTTTCAACTTTGAAACTTTTATACTTTTTACTTTAAACTATTAAAGAAAAACTTTTTAAAAATCCCCATAGACTTAACATTGCCGACAGACATCATAATACGCCCGTTAAGCAATTAGAATCCTATGGCAGGTGTTCAGGCCACCTACAGCCTCAGGCTTTAAGCATACAATCTGGGTCAATTAAGACTACACATCCTTTTCAACTGTTTCCTCTGCCCAAAACTGTTTCAAAATAAAAGTCCTCACTACAATAATCCACTGTTAAACAATGTAACCCATTAAACTACTGAACTTTTTACATTCAACTTTTAAACGGTCTACTTTTAAACTATCATTAAACTATCTATCTATTAAACTAGCTGTCTATCAACAACTTTTAAACTATCTACAAGGATACAAGGAAGTTTATTGTCACATGCATATAGTTACTGGAAGTAAGAAATGCAGTGAAATTATGTCTGGTGTCAGCCTATTTGTGCATTAATGGGGGGGGGGCACCAACAAGGAGCACCCAAGAGCAACAAGGGCAAGGAAAAACTCCCTTACCAAGGAAGAAACCTTGGGCAGATCCACGGCTCAAGGGGGCTAACCCAACTGCCAGGGTCTTGTGTGTGTGTGTGGGGGGATGACAGGGAGATGGGATAGTGTGCTGTGTATGTGGGGAGAGGGCAGTGTGCAATATGTGTGTTGGAGAAGCTTCCTCATGAGACAATGTGCTGTGTATTGGGGGGCAGTGTGCTGTAAGTATGTTGGGGATGTGTGTTGGAGAAGCTTCCTGATGAAATAATGTGCTGTGTATGTAGGGGGGCAGGGACTTACTATTGCAAGCAGAGTACTGTATGTAATGTATGTGAGTGATGACAGTGTGTGTGTGTGTGTGTGGGGGTCATGAGTGCTGAGGAGTGAATGAGTGCAAAGTCAGTATAGTGTGAGTTCAGAGTTGGGAAATGTTTGAGAGTGCTGAGGAGTAAATGTGTGCAAAGTCAGTATAGTGTGAGTTCAGAGTTGGATGGCCTGGGGATAAAACTTCTCCTGAGTCTCTCAGTTCTGGCTTTGTGACTACATAGGCGTCTTCTTGATTTCAGCGGTAGGAATAATCCATTGTTAGGATGAGAAGAGTCCTTCAGAATCTTTTGGGCTCTTAGGAGTACTCTTCTGGAATAGATATCTTGTAGAGCAGGAAGTTGAGTTCTTATAGCACGCTCAGCTGAGCACTACTCTCTGCAGAGTACTACAATCTCTAACTGTGGAGTTCCCATACCAGGTGATGATGCTACCAGTTAGAACACTCTCAACCGCTGAAGTGTAGAAGGCCTTCATGATGGATGTAAAACTTTGAATTTCCTTAGCTGACTAAGGAAGTAGAGTCGTTGTCTGGACTTCTTCACAACATATTGAGTGTTAACAGTCCATGTTAAGTCTTCAGTAATGTGGACACCAAGGTATTTAAAACTTGTGACTCTCTCTACAGGTTGCCCGCTGATCATTAGTGGGGTGTAACTGTAGTTCTGCTGCTGCCTTCTGTAATCCACTACCATTTCCTTGGTTTTATTGATATTCAGTGTCAAGCTGTTAGATTGACACCACTGTGCCACCTCATCAACCTGATCCAAGTAGAGCTGTTCATTGTTGTTACTAATCAGGCCCAAGATCACTGTGTCATCTGCAAACTTGATGATGGAGGTATGACTACTGTTGGCTTTGCAGTCATGTGTGTAGATGTTGTACAGCAGTGGACTCAAAACACAGCCTTGGGGAGCACCAGTGCTGATGGTTAATGAGTCAGATGTCAGACCCCCCACTCTAACCACTTGTGAACGGTTGGTGAGGAAGTCAAATATCCAGTGACACAGGGTGGTATTCAGTCCTAAGGCCTTCATCTTTGTGACCAAGGTGAGAGGTACTATCGTGTTGAATGCTGAACTAAAGTCAATGAACAGCATCCTCACATAATTCCCATTCCCCTCCTCCAGGTGAGTTAAGGTGGTGTGCATGAGGTTTGAGATGGCATCCTCTGTAGACCTGTTGCCTCTGTAAGCAAATTGGAGGGGGTCGAAGGAGGCAGGGAGGGATGAGCAGATAATGTTTTTCGCAAGCTTCTCAAAACACTTCATCACTGTAGACGTCAGGGCTACTGGGCGGTAGTCATTCAGACATGATGGACTTTTGTTTTTCGGTACTGGAACAATAACAGACTGCTTGAGGCAAGTAGGAACTGTCTCTTGAGCCAATGATGTGTTAAAGATATAAGTGAACACAGGAGCTAACTGAGCAGCGCAGGATTTCAAAACCCTGTAAGAAATTCCATCCGGTCCAGTAGCTTTTCTACAATTTACCCTCCTAAAGGCATTGCTCACATCGACCTCAGAGACACAGATCTCCATTCAACTTTTAAACTATATACATTCACTAGCTGTCTATCAACAACTTTTAACTTGTCATCAACTATGTCAACACTTTTCATCAACTATGACTCCTACCCACTGTAGCTAGTTAGCATGGTTAGCAAAGTTAGCATGTTAGCATTGCTAACATTGTTAACATTTTTAACAAAACTGCTAAAAATGATTAGCTAGGTTATAGCTAAGTCACATGGTTAGCATAGTTAGCATGTTAGCATGCTAGTTAGCATTTTTAGCAAAACTGCTAAAAATGATTAGCTAGGTTAGCTAAAGTAACATGGTTAGCATAGTTAGCATAACTACTAAAAATGATTAGCTAAGTTAGCTAAGTAACATGGTTAGCATAGTTAGCATGCTAACATATTAACATGCTAGTTAGCATTTTTAGCAAAACTGCTAAAAATGATTAGCTCGGTTAGCTAAGTAACATGGTTAGCATAGTTAGCATGTTAGTTAGCATAGTTAGCATAACTGCTAAAAATGATTAGCTAAGTTAGCTAAGTAACATGGTTAACATAGTTAGCATGCTAACATTATTAGCATGCTAATTAATATAGTTAGCATAACTACTAAAATGATAAGCTTGGTTAGCTAAGTCAAATGGTTAACATAGTTAGCATGTTAGCATTGCTAGCATAGTTAGCATGTTTAGCAAAACTGCTAGAAAATGTTAGTTAAGTTAGTTAAGTAGCATGGTTAGCATGTTAGCATTGCTAGCACTGCTATAAAACATTAGCTAAGTAGCATGGTTAGCAGAATTAAAAATCTTAACATAACTGCTAGTAAACATTAGAGCCATTCCAACTTTCAGTTATCACCATTAAACTATTTGAATATCAACATTCATTAAACTGCTAGAAAACGTTAGCTAAGTAGCATGGTTAGCAGGTTAGCATTGCTAGCACTGCTATAAAACATTAGCTAAGTAGCATGGTTAGCATAGTTGAAAATCTTAGCATAACTGCTAGCAAACATTAGAGCCATTCCAACTTTCAGTTATCGTCAAATATCTACCTATACAGCCATTAAACTATTTGAATATCAACATTCATTCAACTTCCAGTCTGTCAACAACTTTTAAACTATTTACCTTCAACTTTTAAAAGGTCTACTTTTAAACTATCATTAAACTATCTATTAAACTAGCTGTCTATCAACAACTTTTAAACTATCTACTGTCTATCAACAACTTTTAAACTATCTACATTCAGCTTTTAAACAGTCTACTTTTAGACTATCAACTTTTATTAAGCTATGCAACCACCATGTCTATCCTAGCATCACCGTAGTAACCATCTCTTTATTATCTGTTTTAACTATACATGACATTTTACATCACAACTTTAGCATTTTCATGCACTGGTAATTCCTTGGAATTGCATTTCTAGTTACACTGCATGAAAATGCACTGTACTGTTCTTCCTAGGCTTCTTCTTATTCTTCTTCTAACACAATTAATGCAGCTTCAACCGTTTAATGTAGAAACTTCATTCAAACTATGTTCCGTAGGTCTTACTTAGGACATCTGGGCTTTGTATTTTTCATCTTTGTAACTTTTATACTTTTTAAACTATTTATTAAAAACTACTCAAAATTTCCCTATAGACTTAACATTAGGCTGATGACATCACAATGGACTAATTAACTTGATTTGCACCTGTATCAACTTCCAGCTGCTCATCTAGGCCCCATCAAAGAATCAGTTCAACTGATTGCACCTGTATCAACTGCTTTCTGCTGAACTAGGCCAACTCTCTCTGTGTCTCTCCATTCTACAAGGATATAAGGCACATTTCATCCAACTTTCTATCCATTCATCCTCTTCAAACCATTCACTCATCCACCCATTAAACTATCCATCAACATTCATTAAACAATCTGCCTCAATATCCATTCAACTTTCTGTCTATCAACATCCATTACACTATCTACATTCAACTTTTAAACTATATACTCTGTCTCAGGCTTTAAGCATACAATCTGGCTCTCTTAAGACTACTATTTCCTCTGCCCACAACTGTTTCAAAATAAATGTCCTCACTACAATACTTCACTATTAAATAATTTAACTATTTAAACTACTCAAGTATTTAACTGTTCAGCCATTTCAACTGTCAGTTGTTATCAACTATGACTCCTGCCAACTGTTTCCAAATAAAAGTTTGTTTGGCATTTTATGTTAATATACTGTATGTTTATATTTTCATGCACTGGTATTTCCTCGAAATTACATTTTCTAGTTGATTGTGCTATTTGTTGGGAGGCAAGTAGAGGGAATGCCTGGACCCTGAGAGGACTTGGCCATTGGTGAGTTTATTTTAATTGTATGTTTTTCTGCCCAATTCCCTTTGTATTAATCTCCCATTATTGTGATGTACAACAGTGTTTCTGCACTTTAGCATCTGTATTTGTGTCACTAATATTTTGCATGTTTTATTTGTATATGTTCTGTCTTATTCAGAGGCCACCCTGAAGTAGTTCCCGAATTGCTGGGCCAGGCAATAAATGCCAAAGTGACAGAACTGAGGTCCCATAACAAAAACAAAAATTGAGATTTTCAATTAAATAGAATAAAAGATAACAGACGTGTTGTGTGTTTCTTCCTCTTTATACTGATACTATGGTTGATTTTAAGTAAATACAATAGTGTAGTATTGATCAATGCTGAAAATATCAAACCATAGTAGAATATGAAATACATGTCTGATATAGATCATGTAATCAGAATTTTTATCAAGGGTTATGTGATCATGCTTCTTAGTGTAATATATTTAAATATATTTAATTGTATGCAGAAAATATAAGAAAGTGGCCAATATTGAATATTTACTTATATTTTGAAATAGACCTATAGCCTATTGCTAAATACATGGAAATATAGCCTAGCCTACTTATTTAACATAGCCTAGATGTGCTTATACTGCAATATGTTCAAGCTGCATGTGGATATGTTATTTTTCTGTATGGGTAAAGCCTTACAACCTCCTACAAAATCTATATTTTATTCTGGACCCTGTGATGGTCCACAATTAGGCCTAGGCTACACTAAATAATATTAGTCACAACAACAACAAAGAAGAGGAAGGTGAAGTAGCAGGGGAAGAATTTTAATATCATAGCCTACTACGCCTCTTCTAGGTATAACTTAGCATTTGGTAGAGAAATGGTGTAGGCTATTCAAACATTTGCGCTTCATTTAAAGTAGCCTAGTAGCCAGGCTACCCCGGTGTGAGCTCATATGCCGATGCGCACAACGAGTCCACCAATCAAGAAAAAGCGTCGAGACTGCATGGAACCGTTATAGCTGCCGAGGAGTTAAGAATTGAAATGGGCCTCTATATTTTTTCATCCTCCGGAACAGAGTTCAGTGTATTGGGAGGGTAAATGTAAGCTATTTTATTGTAAAATAACACGAATTAGGCTACGTTACATTATTATAGCCTATTATAGCAATGATAGAAACCAACGGCGTGAAGGACAGCGAAGCCACGTAGCCGTGCTGCATTCAAACAGCTAACTGATCTAGTGGATGAAGACGTGTCTCCCAGACTACTTCAAAGGCTTTCTTTTTTTCCATACATCGCCAAGACGGCGTCCATCGCACCCTTCTTTTATTTGACGGAGCTTCTCATTTGGAATCACGCCAGACCGCAGCCTGCAGAATCAGGGCAGATATTGTCACATATGATGTCAGCGTCGAAATAGCCTAAGGAATCTATAGTCTATTGAAGAAAACGAAGCGATATTCGTGTCGAATTTGAACGATTTGTTAAAATGTGTATTTGATATTGCTTAGAATTGACTAGCTCCACGAAGCTGTAGCTCTGTGTTGGTTGTGACAGAACGTTGTTGTCGAGGGTCCATGCAATACTTGCAGTGGAAACATGTGTGGCTACTTCTCTAAACGGATCACTGCTATCAGAGATGGCATTTTGGTCCAGTACAACGGTTTTTACCTCTAAAGTATCCCGGAAGATCATATTCATGTTTACCCTATCCCTCTCTGTCACCTACCTTTTCTACAGCTTGGTTAACTGTTATACCTCACTACAATTCCCAGCGCAAGAAAATTATGTATATCAAGGCAGGCCGGTGACTGACGAAACGACTTTTATGACATTAAGGGGGAAACTTTATTCCACGTCACTCCAGGGCGAATTAATAGAACGCACAAGCAGCGAACCAACTATTTTTTCGACAAATCCAAACGATGTTAAAATCGAAGGGCGGACAGCAGAATGGGTTAGAACTGACACGGCTCCTACTAACACCATCGCGATGGTACATACGGCAATTATGGACCAGCAGCACCAAGGATTCAGCACTACGGACAGCGTCTTCAGGACCTCTATGAACAGTACCCCTGAGTATGGGGAAAAAAAACTGCCTCAAGCTATTATAATAGGGGTGAAAAAAGGAGGTACTCGAGCTTTACTTGAGGCTTTAAGAGTTCACCCTGACGTTCGAGCTGTGGGCAATGAGCCCCATTTCTTTGATCGGAATTATGAGAAAGGGCTGGACTGGTACAGGTATGTGTCTTTTGTCTTTTGTAGGCTATTATATCTGATACTGTGAGTTAGATTAACATTTCAGTGAGATGTTCCGCCACAAGCTTGAAAACATTGACAGATGATGAGACTGTCAAGTTTTGAATGGCCTTCTGTCTATAGCCTACCTCTATAACCACACATTCTTTGGTGGTTCTCCATCACTTTTAGAGGCATAAACTGTAGCAGCATTTCTTTTCTCAATGCCTTACTAATTATGAAAGATGCCCAACTAAAGTTTGGCCATTGTGTAGGCCAACTGAAAATGCTTCTAGCCATTTGTCTGCACAAAACAGTGATTTTGTCAGTAGCCATCAGTATATCTCACCTGCTTTTACTTTTTGATTTCCTGACAACCCCATATTTGATTTTGATTACACACAAAATCAACACAAAAGGCTTCAAACTAATACATAATACAATAGCTTAGCCTATAATACAGAGAATAAAGTCCCTGACATTGCCAATGTATGCCTGAAACGCTTAATATTGCACTGTAATGTTGTTGGTTGGGTAGGATTATGACCCTTTGTCATTTTTTGGGTACCATCTTAGCGCTAATGATGGTGCTTAGCTCATGGTGTTGCCTTTAAAAATAGAGATGTTTATACTGTTAACCAAGCGGTTTGCTTATGAATGTGGTGTTAAATTAATACATTGTTATTATACTGGGTAGCAAGAGTGTGGAAGTACTTATGCTGTTTGCTGAAATAAAAGTAACATATGTAAACACCCACTCTTCTTAACTATGACAGAAGGGGTCATATTTTAAGACCACATGATGCTGCACACAAGACAATGTACAGCTTCTAGAGAGAAGGGGTTGAGAATTGCCATGTTGTCAATCATGCCAGTGCTAGATGCTATAGCAGTTGTGATAGCAGTTATAATGGAACACTCACATGGAAAAGATTGAGTACATTTTTTAGTTCGAAATGTATTGTCACACAGTATACACATCACTATGTATGCAATTTCTTTTTATATGGTGACTAACCTTGTCCCTCTTTTTTTAAGCACTGCTTCACCACTAACGATACATTATGCTCATATATGCAGTACAGATGACAATCCCCCACTTGATGATATGTTGTAGGGTCCCTGGACACGTTTCAGTTATGTTATCTTATTGGTACAACAATAAATGTAAGATTTTGACCAAAGGTATGGCTTTTCAGAAGCATAATGTGGTCAGTGCAAGACTTTGAGCTCAGATACTAGGCGAGTGCAGACGTGTCTATGCTTGTCACACACACACACAAATCCTGCTTTTGCATACATGGATTCACGTCCAAGCAGATTCCTTCTGCAGAGATGTACTCACTCGTCATCCAAAATATCAACACGCTGTTTGATTTGGCACTCCTTGCTCTTAAAGGGAATGGCAAATGTTACTCTCATTGGTTTAATGGATCCAAAACACACCCATGATTAATTAAGAAACCCAAGAACAACCATTTTTAACCATGCATAGTGGAGACCATTTTTCCTGTTGTCAAAATAGTGAAAGTGGGTTCAGACACTACCTAAACATTCATGCGTATCACACTTCAGACTATGCGTTTAGATCGCTAAATAGAGGGCTCAAAGTCTGTTTTTGTTTTGGCCTTGTTGGTTTGTTTCTTCTGTGGTGGCTATTGTTGCTAGCGAAACATTACCTTGCCGCGTTAGATTGCTACATTGTCTTCAAAGCAGCCACATTCCAGCATGAACTTCTCTTCACACTATATGGAATAGGCAGGGATGTGCATTCATACAGCATTGTTTTGGTGTTTGGTGGTGAAAGAGTGTAGTAATGTGTGTTTTAGTGTTCCATTACATATATGTGTGTAATGCACAGCTTTCCACAGTTGTAAAGTATGACTAGTTTTCTAGGGTTTCTTACATTAATTCCCATTGTATTTAGTATTAGCACCTTGTACAAACCATATGACCAGGGATCGAAATGAACTTTTTGGCCTAGTCAATGTAGTCTAGAAAACATTGTCAGACCAGGCATATTATTTACCGGCCAAAATTAAACAATACTTAACTATTTTGAAAGTATCAGTAATATACTATCTTCATCTATCTTTTTCATTTCATTGTACACCACACACAGAATGGGTCTAAGAAATTTGACCAATTTTACTTTCAGATAATTTATTAGAATATTACTATGTTTCAAATTCAAGTTCCCACGCAAACATGGTGGTGGACCATATATCAGTTTACTAAATTTGATATTTGACACCTTTTCAAACATCAGCAATATTGTCAGTGAATCAGAGTTTAACGAAAATGTGAACTGAAGATGTTTGTGCAACTGGCCCCAGCCAACTGGGCACATATCTAAAAGAAAAAGTATTAGCCTACTATTAGTCCAGTCATTTTATGAAAAAAGGTTGAACAAATTGCAACAGAAGAAAACTTAACTGATTTTGTATCCGTAATTACATTATGCCCTGTTTGCCCATGTTAACAAACAATTTCAAAAAACGTATAATACGTTTTTTGTTTGTCTTGATGTAGTAATCAACTCAGTAATTTTCATGGTGATATGTGAAGGTTAATTTTTCCCTATTTGCATGAGAAAAATACTGTATTTTTCTAAACTTTCCCCTATTGGGATTCTTCAGGGCTTTTTTTCACTTACTGAGGACATACCAATGCTTTGATTGATAACTGAAGTGATTAAAATCAGGAAGGTTAAGTTTAAAATAAAAGTGCTAAAATTGAACTTTTTTTTCCCTTCTGGTCATTATCTGAAATAGGTAAAAAAAAATCAATAATTATCTATATCAACTGATATGAAACACTTCAATCGTGATATAGTTTTCAGCCATATCGCCCAGCCCTACTCTTGTGTTTCCTTGCATATCGGCCCTTCCATCTATCCCCTCGTTATCACCTCCTCTGGCTACAATTGGACAAATGACGTTGAGCTTTGAACTATTTCAGGGGCATAAGCTAGAAGACTGAGGACCGAGGAGAGAAGCCACATGCAAATAGACTTCTGAAGTTTGCCTACAAAAAAGCTACCATCTTTGTCCATATCAGATCAGGGGGGTATTCCAGAAAGCAGGCTTAACTGGGTATGTTAACTCAAGAGGTAAACCTGGGATTTCAGTTCCAAAACGTTAAAAATGATCAGGCTATGTAAGTAACTATGGTAACATAGGCTCTGAACTTAGCCTGGTAGGGGGTAGGTTTTGTTCAGGTTATGTTTAATTATTGTTTTTTTATTTTTTTGGGGGCCTTTTTATGCCTTTTAATGACAGGACAGTGAAGAATGACAGGAAGCGAGTGGGAGAGAGAGTCGGGGTGGGAACCAGAAAGGACCACGGGGCGGGATATCGACCCCGGGTCGCCGGTGTACAGTGCAGGGGCCCCAGCCAGTCGCGCCACAGCCGGGGCCAAGGTTATGTTCAATGCCACACAATGGCGTTTCATTTTGACGAAGGTCTGATTGACAAAGAAGCACAAAATCATGTAATATTCATCCGTGCAATTCACCGTGAGAGGGTGATAAGATAGATAGATAGATAGATAGATAGATACTTACTTTATTGATCCCCAAGGGGAAATTCAAGGTCTCAGTAGCATATAGACATCACACACAACATGCACCTACAGCAGAAAAAGTAATAATATAAGTATATACATATAAGTATATACATATAAAAAAAATAGAGACAGTAGAAGATAAAAAAAATACTAAAATACTAAATATACTATATAAACTAAATCAAATATCCACATAGTGTGCTTAAGGATGATCAAGCAAGCATGAGGCGCTTGCAGTGACAGGGCAGGGACTGAGCCTGTAATTCTGTGTGCATGGTAGGGTGCTCTATGAGAGTGAGTGTCATGGTGATGGTGCAAATAAGTAAGTCCAACAGTGCAACAGTGCAAGAATAAAGTCTAGAGACCAGCATAAAATAAATATGGACATATAAGAGAATATCAGTGCAAGAATAGGTTGAGGTAATAGGGTTACAGCCATTGGTCAAGTATTAAGTATAAGGTATTAAGAATTAAGTACCACAATCCAGGCTGTGGGAGGGAGGGAGGGGTTGTGCATATGTGCTAATATAGCAAACAGTGTAGCAGTAAAACAGTAACCACGACATCACATGATAGCCTATCCTTTCTTTTCCAAACGAGTTTTTCAAGAGGCATTCATACAGAACTCTGCGGCTAGACTTTTAACTAAGACCAAGAAGAGAGAACACATCACCTCTGTGTTGGCTGAACTGCACTGGCTCCCTATTTCCAATAGAATTGATTTTAAGGTTATGTTAATTACTTACAAAGCTCTGAATGGCATAGCACCTTCATATATCTCTGAGCTTTTAATATCTTATCAACCACAAAGGAAACTTAGATCATCCAATTCTAATTTTTTAATCGTACCCAAAGTGCTCCACAAACAAAGTAGAGAAGCTGCTTTTATCCATTATGCCCCAAAACTATGGAACACCCTGCCTCTGTACATCAACTTACTTTCTGTCAGGCTTATGATATGTTATTTTCTATATTTTTGATATGTTGCTGAGTGGATCATAAACGGCCCCAGCAATGAAGAAAAGTGATTGATGATGACTGACTGACTATTATTGTGTTACATGCTTCAAATGTAAAGCACTTTGAGCTGCATTCTGTGTATGAAAGGTGCTATACAAATAAAGCTTATTATTATTATTATTATTATTATTATTATTATTATTATTAAGAGCGAGTTTTTCAGCTGAATCCTAAATATAGGCTACTTGAAAAGCAATCTCCATTTCTACATTACGCATGGTGGATTAGAATAGAATAAAATAAATCTTTAATGTTGGCTAGCTAGCCTACACCATAGTGGACATTTGTCTTTGGCTCACGACTCACCAGACATAGACAGATGGACAAACAACATCTCAGACACATTGAAGATATAATTAAAACAAGTACAGTACAAAAAAGGGAAAATATAGAAAACTAATAAATAAGTTTATATATAGACTACATAACAGCTCAGCCAGGTATGCGTGTTGTCGATAAGTTTGGTTAAGAATGCCGATGGCATTTTGAATAAAATAGTTTTTTAATAGGCTACACTCAAAATTATGTGCATCGACAATTGCTCTCCGACTGGGAATTGTTGTAGTGTTGGAGATGCAGAGCATATCGGCAAGCTATCGGTCAATGTGTAAAGTTTGCCTTGCGCTAAAGCAGTTCCTGGACACAAACCCATGAGGATCATTAAAGTGTAGTTTCACCAACTGTCAGGTCAGCATTAGCACATATCCGATTGATATTTGATTTATTTCTACATATGAAAGAGACCTGAAACCAATCTAATAATATCAGAATCCATGTGCTTTTTTCCTGTTTACACATTCATGCTGCACATCGAAACTATGCCACATATAAGCAAAACTTGGAATTGGGTCACATTTAACTAATGGTGTAAACGTAGCCTAAATTAAGTTTGAATTAAGCCTAAATAGCATTTTTCATGACATAGCTCCCCCTGCAGCTTCGCACCCACCAAACGACCCAAAAAGTGTTGTAGAATCATCAGAACGACTCTCAACCTGCATAATTAAGGTCATTTTTGCTAAAATTGTTGCATAGGGCTTCTATAGGTCACAGGTGTTGTCCCATTCCTGTTATTAGAGTTTTGAACCCTTACACCCTTGCAAACTTGATCACTTACAACAGATGTCAGTTAAGTGTGTGAGGATTAAGGGCTTAGACCAGTGGTCTCAAACATGGTGCCCGCGGGCATCAGGTAGCCCGCGGAACGGCTATGAGGCGCCCCCAGCGCACCTTCTAAAAATAGCCAACAGATCGCCTGCAGATCACGCTCTAAAAACACGCTCCATTGTGAAATTATTAATTGCACAAAAAGATTGTTTTTTTTTGTGTGTGAAAAAATTAAGATTAGATTCCCCATACAAACTTTGAAATGAACAAACTGAACAAAAATGCCGGTAGTGTCGGTAGCATATTGATATTAAAGTATTGAAGAATCAGATGAAAATACAGTTGCTTAATATGTAAAGACTTATAGGCCTACACAATATTGATAATTTAAAAGTAAAAATCACATAGGCCTATTATTTAGGAGGAATACCCTCGCAAAAAAAGGGTGAGGGTCTGTTTGTTTCAAATGAGTAGCCCTCCATATGATTTCGGGTTTTCAGGTAGCCCTCATTCCCAAAAAGGTTGGAGACCCCTGGCTTAGACCTTAGAAATGAGATTGGGATTGAATTGCGCAAAACAGGGCACACATGCAGTGTTGGATTGTGTCTCTATAACCTTGTTTTATATAGGATGCTTTGTCTTTTTCGTGAATTTACTTTATTTTCTGAAATGTCCCTAATTCACAATGCCTTGCACAACAAGTAAGGGATAATGGACGACGACACTCCATTAGATTATCCGAAAATAAATGCACGTTCGAGGCTGTGGTCGTTCAACCTCGTAGTGCGTTTATTTTTCGGATAATCTAATGGAGTGAAGTCCATTATCCCGCTTATTCTACTGTTGACAACATGTTAAATATTAAGTTAATTTTAAATTTTTACTCATTTGGATAGTTAGTTAATTGGATAGCTGTTAAATAATTATTTATTTCAAACTGTTACTATAGTCCATGAATGGTTGCTACGCTGGAACACTAACCAGCGGGTCTACCAGCTAGGCTACATATAAAACAGTCAAAACATTGATGGAATCAAATTTTTTTTTGTAAATTGAACTGCATGTTCCCATTGATGGTGAAGTTTGACATGGAGAACGGCATATCAAAAGATGTTGAGCTAAGCGCACTCCTTTGGTCATTTGGAGTTGCAACTTTTGCAACTTTTTTCCCGGACAGTATCCCACTCCACTGCTTTCTTTTGACTGTCGTGGGTGCCCAGTAGCTGTTGAGACTAGTCTCGCGTCTGTCCAGTCACTGCCATGATCTGCCGGCTCCCCAGTCCAGCCTCGGACAGCAGCTGAACGGCGGTAGCGCGCAAAGAGTGGTGAAACGCTTCTCAAGCCCAACAGCCTCACTGTTTGCGTGGCAGCATCAGTCCAAGATGATTAACTCCCAGCGGCTCTTTGGAGTACCAACAGTTTTTTCTTTCTGAAATTTCCTGCGGTGTACACAGTGGGTGCAGACAAAATGCTTTTGCACCAGGTGGGCATTTCAAAACATATTTCTTGAAGCTCGCAACTGGGCAAAGCGGCTCGCCAGGCTGCGCAAACATGAACCCCCAATACTGTACAGTTGCTTTTGCGGATCAGTCACCTTCTTGTGGTTCTTGGTGTCGGCGTTGTATGACAGGCAAACATATTCAACCCCAGCCTCGTCTGTCTTTACCTGGAAAGAGTCTTGGCGAAGATGTCGGTTCCCCTCTCTTCCTCTACGTGCCAAATTCAGCTGGACGTCGAACCAAACTTTCACGACAAGCCCGGCTGTGGTGTTGGTCGACAGGTATGAGGTTTGAGGCTTGGCACCAAATACTCCTTGCCCACTGTTGTTCGCACCATTGCGTAAAACATCCGTAGTTTATTTAAATTTAAGTTGACATCGTCCAATTCAGTTAGGTTCAATTTAATTTGTTTTTCATTTAGCCAATCGGTAAAAAGACTTACTGCCCAAGCCGTGGATTTTGTGGTGTTTTTCTCATGCTTTTGGCTCAGAATTAAGTCCAGATTGTCCTCGCTGATAAGTTTGTGCCTCTTGCTGTCATTTGGGGTTGTTGTAGGCCAACTTTTCCTCTTAATGGACGGCTTTTGGCTTTCTGGAGTCTCCTGCCCTCCCCATAACTCTGCCTTGGCCCAGGTGTCGAAATCGACATATTTTCCAAAAACATGGTAATTTCTGGTAGGCCGTAATCAGACATATTCAGTGCAGCAGTGTTTCTTTGATGTTTTTCCTTGATACAATGTTTCATTCGGGCTCGGGCTGAACTCGGGCGAATTGATACAATAGATTTATGAATTGTCAATGTCCAGCAAAAGGCAGTGGTTTAATTAGGCGCCTGGCCATTCACTTTTCATTCTTGGCCATAGTGTGTTGAGCTTGATTGACTCTGTCCTATTTCAGATGCTAAGCAGTGTCTATTGCGGTCAGTAAGTGGATGGGAGACTGTTTGGACCATCAACTGAAAAAACACATCAGTTCACGCTGCCACAAAATGCAAAGCGCCATGTCATAAAGTGTAAAAGAGTGAAGGAATTAAGGATACAAGGAAGTTTATTGTCACATGCATATAGTTACTGGAAGTAAGAAATGCAGTGAAATTATGTCTGGTTTCAGCCTATTTCTGCATTTATGGGGGGTGGGGGTAAAAAGTGCAGTAGAAGGGGTTTAGTAGATTAAGTGGCAAGGGCTGCATAAGAAAGGTGGGGGAGGATTGGGATTGGGCGGGGGGCACCAACAAGGAGCACCCAAGAGCAACAGGGGCAAGGAAAAACTCCCTTACCAAGGAAGAAACCTTGGGCAGATCCACGGCTCAATGGGCTAACCCAACTGCCAGGGGTCTTGGTGTGTGTGTTGGGGGGATGACAGGGGAGATGGGATAGTGTGCTGTGTATGCGGGGAGAGGGCAGTGTGCAATATGTTATGTTGCCTAATTTTAATATAGTGAATTGAGACAAACAGAAAAGCAAATTTCTTTCAACACTTTTAATGTAAAATGAACACACAACATTTTAAAACTTTTGCATTGTGTTGAACTAGTCCCTCCATAGGGCGGCCATATTGTAGTGTTGTCACGATACAAAAATTAATGTTTCGATACCGATACCAAGTCAAGAATTGCGATTTCGATACTTCTTCGATACTTTTTAAAAAATGTATTTGATTTGGGGGCCCCACCACCTTGACATCATCATCAGTAATATTGAATATACTGTAGTGTGATCATTCACACCAGTGGCCATCCCAGATTCTGCTTGACTCTCCACACAAACACATATGGAAAATTATGGCTTATGTCATATTTCATATATTCTGCATAATTACTAGTAAATATATTTAGCAATTTGAAAACTATTCTAAAACTATAACTATTTTTAAACTATTACACTTAGGCATAATTATCTTTAATGTGGTGTGTAGGTCTAATTGAGTGCACATTGGTGATGTGTAGGTGTAATTGAGTGCCTGTCACTTTAAGAGATCCGCGAGAGTAATTGACCTTGACTCACGGTTTTAGTCTAGTGAATAAAAGTTGCACATAGCGCATAAGGATATGTGGATGCAATTAATTATGTTTTGTATGTCATTAGATAAAATAAATGTTAAAAAAATGTACAAGTGGAAGAAAATCTTTCTGGGATCATAGAAGAGATAAGTGTCTTGCAATGTTCATTAATGATTTTAGCAAGCACTATTGTCAAAAGTGACCTGAGCTAGCGGGATAGTTAGCAAGGATCTCTTTTCAGATGTAAACGTTTGCGATGGTTGCTTAGCCTATTTCTAAATTACATTGAACCCAAATAGTAGGCCTAAATTACCAAAATCCCACAGCCTAGGTAGGTTAGCAAGTGAGCAAATCAACTTGATATTAGCCTATTATTATGTGTTACCATAGCATCGTTTGAACTAATAGCCATGTCTCGCTGTTTATAGCACAACTGCGCTTATGTGTGTGTGAGGAGAAAAGACGCACAGCCACAGGTTAGGGGAGGAGGCGCTAGTGCACACGCATGTTACTTCAAAAGAACACGGTCATTCTCAAAAGTATTGATGCTAATAAAATTAGGCATCGTGACATTTTTAATTTCAGGGTATTGCGATAATTTTTTAGTATCGGTGCACCGTGCAACACTACCATATTGTAATGCTTTTTGAGCACTTATCTATATCATCTATTACATCTATATCGGGTATAACTGCGTGTGCGCAAGGATTCACGAATCACGACACACCAACCTGCTCCAGCTGCGAGATCACAACACATGATTGGCACGACGTATTCACAACATAGCACATGATTGGCACGATATATTCACATGCCAACTTTTGGCGGCGGAAGGGACGGGATATGAGTAGACGACTGCCATGTTTGCATTTCGAACTAACCCCATACATTTCTATGGGAGATTATTTGAGTGCCGTGTCTCCTCATTAGAAAATCAATGGTTGAACACTGCAGGCATTATTTTCACAAGTCCGTGGCTGTAAGAATAAAAAACATACTTTAAAACATACATATTTTTATGATAGATGCCTTCTTGAATCTGCTGGAAACTAAAGCAAAATATCTTTGAGAAGTTTAACACTCTGGTAAAAAAGTTAATCACCATTCCACATCAATGCTGTTTTATAACTATATAACAACCACAGTAAACAAAGGTTTAACCTGGAAGCAGGCTTCGCAACAATGGAATCAACCCTAAACAAGCTACCTATCGTTATCACTGGCACAGTCAGCTGTCAGCAACAAGTCAGCTTATTATGACCGCTGCACAGCGAAGCCACAGCCACAGTACATATACGGAATGAATGGACTTGGTGGAGGAAACTCCACTCCTCTGGGCGTCGTGGAGCTCTGCCTCCGCCTTGTCCATTAATTCTGTATATTGGGACACCTGGTGATGAAAATAACTAAAGGTAGAAAGACAGTGATATCCTATGCAGTAATCTACTTGGCCCCCACATTTTTAACCTTCCCACCAACATAATAACTTCCTGCAAATGTAATAATTATTACATTGGTGGGAAATTGGGTTATTACGTTGGTGGGAAATTATTACGTTGGCAGGATTATTACGTTTAAAATGTGCAGATTTTGTGGAGATTTTTATTATGGTGGTTGGTGGTTTATTAAGTTGGTGGAAAGTTATTACATTGGTGGGTGTTACATACCAAACTACCAAAATCCTTGCATGAACATGTGCAGACGGAATTTAATATTCCGAATTTTTGTGATTAATGTGTTTACATGCCACAATATTCTGGTTAAAAGAGACATATGCTAGGGGTGTTACTCCAGTTTTTAGTGTTCAGAATATGAGCTTAATCAGGTTTTGGCAGTTGGAATATGGTGTTTACATGACTCGTGACTCATGTTTACATGCACAAGCTGAACATTTTGTCATTATTCCGAATAAAACCGGAATATGGTGTCCATGAAAACATATACAATGTCTATCTACCATTAAGATGTCCATCTCATCCAAAATGATTGTGAAATGTGAAATCAATATTATAACAATGTCTATCTACAGTAAGTTTCAACAACCAACAAAAATAAATTGAAGACCTAACGTTATTGTTTCTCGAGTTCACAGAGTACTGTCGGTACGGAAAAAATGAAAACAATCGGTTTTACCTAGCGCAGCCAGGCAGCTACAGCGCTACACTCTTGTACAGGGGGCTCACATATGCCCCACAGAGTGTAACAGTGTACCTCTTATCTGTTTTCACACTCTGTCCACTTCCCTTTAGCTTCTTCTCTCTATTCCCTTTTTTCTTCTTTCTGACACTCAGGAGATAATCTGACAGTTGTCCCATAAAAAAAAAACTGCAGAAATTGGCTGTTTAATGTTAGTTAATGCCTGCAATGTGATGCTGGTTGACTAGTTTGTTTATTCATGGCAACAGCTGATATGGAGAGAAAACTGAACTCTCTGAATGGTAGAATGACACGCTCACTCTAGTTGGCAAGGTTTTGTCAGTGGAAAAGGGCAAAACGTCCCTCTACTCATCTCTCCTCACTCTCTTCCAGGATTTTTCTGTATTCAGTTACAAAAGAACCGTTTAACATGTAAACTTGTTACTTGAACTAGGAATATTGATCCTAAGCACCCTAGAAACCAACATGATTACCAGCATAGCAACCACTTTATTTAGCATAGCAACCACCATGTCTACCCTAGCAACACCCTAGCAACCACTACCATAAGGTCAACCCAGCTATAGCTATAGCAACAATGACTGCCCTAGCAAACCATCTGAGCAAATTTCTAGCAACCACTTTGCATGCACTGGTATGTCATTCAGGAAATGCGTTTCTAGTTATTGTTGCTTGTGCAAGTGTTTGGTCCATAAGGAAACAGAATAAAATCTCAGAGATATGTGAAAAGCAAACAGGGGTGAATGTTAATCTATCCACACAGCAAGTATGACCTTTCTGTTTGCAGAGTCAGCTTCAGATGGCAAGAGATGTCCAATCTTCCATCACTGTCAGCCCAGCTTAATTAATGCCCTAGAGCACATAGGAGGATGAATAAAGCTGATTTGCCTACTGATGAGTCATGACTTAAAGGCAACTTTTTCCAAAATTTACTAAAAAGATAAACCTAGACTTGCATTCAAAAGTTTTGCGGTCACTTAGAAATGTCCTTGTTTTTGTTGAAAAAGTTATCAGAAATCCAGTGTAGACATTATAAATAATGTAAATTACTATTTTAGTAGGAAATGGCTCATTTTATAAGCGTACAGAGGTCCAGCATTACAACATATTAGAATAAGCTATACTGCTCAAAAAAATTAAGGGAACGCTAACAGTTTTCCACAATTGTTAAAACACATTTTTGAAACCTTACACCCTTTTCTCCATTCTCAAACTACATTCACAGAATGTCTGACAGTTCTTGCAAAGCACAAAACACAACCCCAATCATAGGAAAGACTGCTGACTTGACAGTAGTCCAAAAGACTCAATGACACCCTCCATGAGTCCATGAGATGAAATCTTTAAGCAAATGTAAATAAAAGGCACAAAATAAGGTTGGTGTGAGAGTTATCTGTGTGATTTAGGCGACCATTACGTTTCTATTTTTAGCTCTTCAAGTTTACTAACAGGAGTGTCAGGAACGAAGTCCCAGTCGAGCTGCTTGTGGGTTTGGCAAGCTTAATATTGTTTGGCTTTATTACACATGATTCTGGCGATTTATACCATGTGCAAAGACGTGGCATGTTCATAATTAGCCTAGATGTCACGTTGTTGAAAATATTTCCCCTAGCACTTTTAATGTTAATGCATGTGGACACTAGGTGGCACTGTTGTATTACATTTCATATTTAAATATGGTTAAATCGTTAGGAGATTGTATGGTAGCCTATAGAAATGTGAGCTTCATAAGTACTACTGTAAGGAAGGTGCAAATATTATGTAATTTTTAATGGGAAATTAATGGAAATGTTATTTCTTGATTATTCTTATTTCAAACCACACACATCCATTTGTTATCATACATATGTATACACATTTATACCTAAATACTGTAGGTTGCATACAAAATAGTGTGACCTTACGTGTACCTCCAAATACCTCAAGTAAAGTTCCAGATTGGTTTTCATTTACTGCTTGTGTTCTAATCGACATCCATCATACATTATTCCTAATGCTTTACCCATTTAACAGCGAGAGTATAGGTTCTGTATCCTGTCTTACCTTATGAGATCGAGATTCATTGTGTTTGTGAATGGTCAAATCCTCAAACCCTGATTTTTTCTATGACAGTTCACAATTAAAAGTCTTCCAGTTTCCAGTAGGCTATATTTAATGTTATGCAGATAGGATACATCATCATGTAGGCCTACACATACAAAGTTAAAACCATGTCCTTGAAATGGATTAAAATCACTTGGAAATGTTGTGTAAATGACAGCTCAATGTGTAGATAAAATGCATCTGACCAGCGTTAACTGCAACCTCAAATTTAGAGGTCATAACAATTTCTCTCCAAAAATTACCTGCTCCTAGAGCTGGGCTATTCAAAATACGGTGTTGCTAAAATTGCTTCTATTGTTGCTATAAGAGACATGTGTTCATGAGTATCCAGCTACAGTTAATGACTTCAGTAAAATATATTCACAAAAAAACACTGGATGTGGTGGACATTCCTTTATTCTGAGATGCATCAATAGGCTATCAAAACAATTCCAAGCAGACATAAGGCTTATAGAGCAGGGGCCGTATTCACAAAGAATCTTAAGGCTAAAAGTAGCTCCTAACTGGGGAATTTAGGAGAAACTCCTAAAAATAATGGGCGTAACTTTAGGACTCATAGGAATTTTTTTAACTAAGAGTAATCCACAAAGCATTTTAGCCCTAAAAGTCTGGGACAGCTTAGAAGAAGTCAATATGACTCCTAACTCACTAAGACCTATTCACAAACAATCCTAAGCCACTTTTGTGGCATTTCACATTACAATGTTTTGAAATGTGAATGTAGCTACAAGAGCTCCCAATAACGAGGGAATAATTGTGCATTGTAGCTAAGTGATGCAATAACGCCAACAACAATCAAAACCATTTATTGTCAACATGTAAACTATATGTAACGTTTCACTGTAAATCAAATTAAAATGTTTCTCCTCTTTGCAAACTTGTCTTCATACAGATTCATTTGTAAGATACTGAATCAATCCCTCATGTATTTCATTAGGCTACTAGACTATTTGCTTTGTGTTACGTATTCATTTAGGCTATTTATTCATCATCCTCCATCCTTTGCAGTACGCAGTAGCACACACATTCTCACCAGAAAAGACCTGTCACCTGTCACTCATCATCTTAGGGGAGGTTTTTGGCATCAATCATCAGCCAATCAAGGTGGTCACTTCAATCAAGCTTGTGCATGAGTAATGACGTCAACCATAGCAACCGAGTTCTTATCTTAGGAGTTGTCATTTTTTCCATACTAAGGGCCCCTCCCATTTCTCCCCCCTTAAAACTTCCACTTGGTTTTGATTGCCCTCAACATTAAATTCCCTCGACAAGGGAAGTGGGGGTGAAGATCTTTCCCAATGAATTGGGACACCACTATATGCAAATTAGCTTAGCAAACGTGCTCACCTACGTCACGCGTACCGTCAGTGTCTACCGGTAGTAGCCTGCTACTATTTTCATTCAGGAACATGCCGGTTCCAGCGGTCATGTTGACTGTTGTGTGGGCTGTGCTGGTTTATTGTCTAGTTAATCAACAAAGATATTCGTGTTCATGTGAACGCCGGAACACACATCCTAAATATTGCCGAAACTACCCAGATCAGATATATAACGTTATTTTAAGGGGGCAGACTCTCTCAAAGCACTCAGCAGATATCATGAACATCGTCAGATAGCTTTGTGAGATATTTTCTAACATTAGTGTTCAAAACTCAACAATCCATTGGATGTGCATCAAACTAACATATTCCAACATATTTCGAAATTTTAATATGCTTATTTGAGAAAATATATGAGCAATGTAATTGTTCCTTTCCAGCGGTGTCAGCCATCTTGGTTGAAAAATTTGGCCGGCTCGCTGAGCTTGCACGGTATCCTGGGTAATTTCATCTCCCACTTTGTTTTAAGCCTGCATCGGTCCTGGCTATATTTTGAGGGTTGATTTTAAGGGGAAAATAGCACTTCCCCTTGTTCCCTAAAGTAATGGGACACCCTACCCCTACACATGCATGCGCAAAAACGAGGGTTAGGGCAAAAATCTAGGAGAAGAGGAGGTATTGGGACGGGCCCTAAGAGTAGGTCTGAGCGGCTTTGTAAATAGGTTTTAAGAGAAAACTCCCATCTAAAAACTTTTATTGCGATTTAGGAGTACTCCTAGTGGTAAGATAAAATGCTTTGTGAATACGGCCCCAGGTCCATATAGATTATTTGTCAAATAAGCCAGTAAAACAGTACAATACAATCACACACAATTTCTGTCATAGCAGAAATTACCAGAAGGATTTTTGATTTTCAAAAGCGTTTGCCAGTCACAGCCAAACAAAATTGGCGACTGGAGCTAAAATGAGCTGGATTTCAAAGCATTTTTTAATCTGTTCTTGTTTTTAAATTTGTTATTATTGAGTTTTATGTCTGTGTTGTCACTTTGTTGTTACTGATGTCGTTGTTGTCACTGCTGTCTCAATGTTGTCTTGTCTTATTGTGTGCTGCCTTCTTAGCTAGGGCCCACTTGAAAAAGACATTGCAATCTCAATGTGATCTTTTCCCTGGTTAAAAAAAAGGTCAAATACAAAAATAAATAAAAACTGTACATTGTGTTCCAAAGTCAACTGGCCTTTGTCAATTCATCTAGTCAACAACTAGTTTTATGTTAAAGGCTATTACTAAACTGTTTTTCTGACTCAAAAACATAGCACATACAGTATAGGTTAATGTCCCGGGATGTTATCCTTATGATTTCCTGAAACTCAAACGGAGTTGAGCAGGAAGACATTTATGTTTTCTGCACAATCTGTTTGGATTAGCATGCAGAAAAAGGTCAAGATACAAGACATAGTCTCACTCAGTGAATTTAAAGTCACTGAAGTCATTGCAATATTCTAATTGATGATGTCATATTTTTTCACTTTGGACTCTGAAGTGACTACTGTCTACAGGCTGTGATTTAATGTTGAGTCTGAAATTGTACTGTTGTCACTCTCTTAAAAAAGAGAGTGACAGCAGTACCTACAATGGGTCTGACCAGGGTAAATAACAGGTAAACTAAATTAAAAAATAAATTGTGGCTGTAGTTTTTCCTCTCATCCTAAACGTATGTTTGCATTTCAAGGAGACACAAAATCCTCCATAAAATGAACAGAGCTGGTTCCATAAATGTCTACCATTTTACCTTTTAGTAACTGTTCTATTATCGATAGACAATGCTCTAAAAAGTCTGATTCTTCTCTCAGGACATACAATAATGAAATAGTGAGGGTCATAACCTATACATTCAGAAAACTGTTCAATAAACCTCATCCTATGTACAACTTGTCACATGTAAACCTAAAGAAGTTTAAGAGCATACTCAGTAGTCTAAGGGGTTAAGAAGTGATCCTTTCCTTCTCCAAGGGCAATGACAATCTTCTGCCAGCTTAATTTACAAGAGATGAATTGTACTAATGAATTAATCAACTAGCAAATACGTACAAATATTTTCTTATACACATTTTAACTAGTCCCGCTGTGTGGAAAACGCATTTGAATGAAACTTTGGATTTTAGAATGATTTTGAGTACTTTTGGGAAATAGGGTCTTTCACCCGTATGGGGAAGAAACTCATAGAAAAGAGCAATCTTTGAGATTATAGTAACGCAAGAGACAACCCGCTGGAGATAAAGATTTAATATCTGGGATTTATTTCATCTATGAATGTTGACATGTTATTTTTAAGCCTTCCCGTTGGTAGTGAGGATTACAAGAGTTAATCTTTAGATCTGTAAAACATTATCCTACATTGGCAATGTGTGTTTGTGTCAGATTCTGTCACGGTGTCAATCTAGCTCTGTTTAGGAGATTAACATTGTGCAATGTGATTTACTGGATGTGCTTAAACAAGCTGTTCATTTGCTCACAGCCTCTAAGAGTTGTGCTGAGATTCTAGGAATATGTACCTTGATACCTTGATGTGTATCTCAACACAATTTCATTTGAGTACAGATACAACAAACATAGATCAAGCCAAAGCAGTGTGGCCAAGAATACCTTCATTATCAGTTACAAAATACTGATCCTTTGGATCTTCTACCACTACCACTACGACTTAAAAATTATTAAATGGCCAATGTGCAATAAGCTCCATCTGACCTGTTCAGGTTAGTTGGTCAAATGTAGAAATGTGGAAATATTGTATTAATACTTCCTTTTTTGTCTCTGCGGAGAGACATTGTTGAATTCCTAAAATTCAAAATACACTTTGCACAGGTAACTGTTCTGAGTACCCAAGTAATCACTTTTAATGTTCTTTAACACTGAAAACATCATTGCAAAAGATTATCAGTCATTTCACTTCCTTAGACAGCTTAAAAATTACTGGATCGATTATTGAGGATCATTGAGTCCATCATCATATCTTCTATTACAGTATTATAGTACAGCAGCAATAATGGGAAAAGTTACAGTGGATTTTCAACAAGTCATCCTAAATTATAGGCATTCCACTTCCTTCAGTCTAATCTCTGTACATTCACTGGACTGTAAAGCGAGCAAAGAAGATCTCCTCTGACCCCTCACTTCCTGCTCATCATCTCTCCTTCCATTAGGGAGGTGCCATAAGGCCACTGGTGACTAGATTCACTGGTGACTGGGGCAGTCGTGGCCTTCTGGTTAGGGCTTCGGGCTTGGAACCGAAGGGTTGCCGGTTCGATCCCCGACCAATGGGTACGGCTGAAGTGCCCCTGAGCAAGGCACCTAACCCTTCACTGCTCCCCGAGTGCCGCTGTAGCAGGCAGCTTACTGCTCCGGGTTAGTGTGTGCTTCACCTCACTGTGTGTTCACGGTGTGCTCTGTGTGTTCACTAATTTACGGATGGGATAAATGCAGAGACCAAATTCCTTGTATACGCAAGTATACTTGGCCTAGAAACCTGATTTTTTTTTAAAAGAACTAAACTCCCTTTAAACAGCTTTTACCCCATTGCTAACAGGACTCTGGCCTTTGTGGTTATATGGAATTCCCCATTCCACTTGCCCTTGATCATATGGCTAATGATCAATCTTTTATCACTATTAAGAATCTGCTGTTTTTCATTGCATATCATTGTCAGTGAAGTGTAAGTGGAGCAACTATTATGAAGTGCTGCAATACACAGCAAGGGCAGAGACAGAGTTGATCTGAGTAATCTGTGCCAGTGAAGTAAAAGCACCATTTGGATTAGTAAAGGTTGCAATGATGGATAGGCTTAGACCTTAATGGAACAGATTAGACTCTCTAAACATGACCACTGCACTCTTAGCTGCCTGTTTATGCCAGATGTTGACCAATAAACATCACAGAGTAATTATGAACCAAACCACTGGTTCAGCTTGCTTTTACCCAAGGCAACTGTGTTGATGGGTGAACGAAAACCAAGGTTAATTTCACTGAGCAAAATTAATGCAAATTTATATAGGGCTTATTGTCAAACGCCGGAAGTAGCTAACCGCGACCATACTGTTGACATGACATCCTCATGCTGCTAAGCACAGCACGCCTTATGGCTTCATCTCGTTGATATCAAGAGAAGATAAGCTTGATTTGTGTGGGCCCATATCTAAAAGACCCAATAGCAGGAACACACCAACACTTTGGGAAATTAGCTTATTCACCGTCTCCCCCAGTTAGATAAGATTATGCATACCCTTCACATCTCTGTGCATGCAGTAACTCAGTCTGAAGCACACACTGTTAGCATATCTTAGCATAGCTCATTGAGGTAGGCAGCTCTAACTAGCCAATAGCACCCAAAGTCACAAAAGAACTCCAACATTTTCTCATTTACATCTTGTGACAACATATACTAATGTAAAATGCACAGTGATTTTATAACCTTAAACAAAGTTTGCATTGAGGCGAAGCACTGCTACTTGGGTTGAGTGATTTCCACGCAGCACCTGACAAGCTCCTGTGTTTTGTGCTTTGCCTGAATGAGAATGTAGTTCCATGCATCTGCTTACCATAGCATCCCATAAACACACTCTTTAATCTTGTGGAAAGCCTTCCCAGAAGAGTTGAAGCTGCTATAGCTGCAAAGGGTGGACCGACGTCATATTAAACCCTATGTCACTTAAGGGTGGACCGACGTCATAGGTGGACCGACGTCATAATAAACCCTACTGTATGTCACTTAAGGGTGGACTGACGTCATATTAAACCCTATGTCACTTAAGTTCATATGTGAGTCAAGGCAGGCGACCCAATACTTTTGGCAATGTAATGTATATGTGATGAGTTTCTAAGTTTTGAAAAGTTCTCTTTTGCATATTCCCAACATGGCCACCGCCCAGTTTGACGTCAGGTGGCGACACCTAATATAGATCATAAATGACTGTCACAGGGCAGTTTTGAATTGAAATAGGTATCTCTTGCATGCCTCTGTCAACCAATAGGCTGCTCACCAAAGAACTCATGGGGGATAGTGTAGCGCTTCAATGAAGACCTATAAAGTACTACTTACACTTCACATATTCAACTCATCAGTATGCACATTACATGTGCCATATCAGTGCCTCAAAAGCACCAAGCCACTGTATCCAAACAAAACATAAGGAAATAAAGAAATAAACAAACAAAAAACAGAGTTTACTCTAACCAATAGTTCTTACACTGAGAACTGAACTAGCCCATTTCCTAAGTATGTGTTGGTGAAATGTTCTGGGCTGACACAATTGTAAATAAGCCTATTTACAAGTATAATAATACGACCTACCCTGGACCTGTGTATAGAAGCGTCAGAAAGGCGGGCCTGGGCCTGTGTGGAATCAAGGGAATGTAAGGGCTCAGTGTGTGTGTGTGGTGGTTTGGCCCAAACATATGTCACCAAAACTGCCTGTCCAGTATTTGTATCAGAAGCACAGGTCTCCTGATCCTGCATAGCAATGTCAACAGGTTTCACCATCAGGGCTTACAGTACATACAATCGTTTAAGCTCCTTCCTCAACTGGGATCTGAGAAACCCAGTCATTAGTGCGGACAGCTTTTGTCTACGCACTATGAGTGTCGGTTAGAAGAAGCATTGGTTTTACCATCACCTTCAACACCGCAGGAGGAATACAAAGAGATACTCATGACAGGAAGAAAATTGACATATAGGAGCATGTTACGATAAACAACTTTAGTCTGTCCAGTGACTGGATTGAGAAATTTGAAAATGTGGGTCTTAGGATCACATTCAGTCATGGTATAAATGACAGTCTCCCATTTGTCTGCCAATTTCTTTTGGCCTCTCTCACCCTTGTTAGTGAGCAACACCCTGTCCCCACTAACAATCTGACCACCTTTTACCCGCCGGTTGTAGACTTAAGCTTGATGTTTCTGCCCTATGATTGTATTCTTTTTGACGAAGCATTGCCTCCCTGAGATCTTTTTAGAGGGAATCCACAAACTTAGAGTAAACAGCATCATCATCTTCCCTCAGTACAGACTTAAACAACACATCCACCGGATTGCCATGGGATGTGGCCAAATATTAGATAGAATGGGGGAAAACTGGCTGTTTCATAGACAGTACTGTTGTACATAAACACCAGTGTGTGTAGCATCTGAGGCCAAGCCTTTTTCTCTCTGGGTGGAAGCACCCTGATCATATTACCAAGGGTACGGTTGAACCACTCAGCGAGGCCATTACCCATAGGGTGATAGGCAGCCGTGTGGGATATTTTCACACCCGAGAAAGGCAGGAATTAGATCACTGTCGAAGTTTGCATCCTGATCTGAGAGTATGCGCTAAGGAAAGCCGTAGAAGAAAAAAAAAAAATCCCATAGCTCCGAGCGATTTGTTTCACTGTCTGGTCTGGGCAGTAGAATGCGTGGGACAGCTTTGTGTAGTGATCAGTCACCACTAAGACGTCGACGGTTCTGCTCTTTGCATCCTCTGTGGTCCAAAAATCAATACAGATCAATTCTAGGAATGAAGTTGCTTTCAAGAGGAGCACAGCACTCAGGCTCTGGTGTTTTGCTCGCCACACATCAGGTGCAACACTGCAAGTTTGGATTTCGTACATCAAAGACTGGGATATGAGCTCACTTACTGTTTGGCGGCTTTGCCACTGAATTTGATTGGCTTATTGAGTGAACGCTTTTGAATATCGAAACGCCTATTAAGGTTTTCCATGTGATGTATTAGGTTCTATAGGTAGGGATGCGTTGTACCTATATGAATGTTGTTGTCTGCAGTTGCCTCTCGGTAGGCTACATCTCTGTATTTTAACAATATCAACATATTAGGTACCAATAAAGGTAATGATGAAACATTATCCCATTGTTCAGTATTTGATAACTTGTCACAGGAACGTTATTTAGCTAGAATTGCCCTGATTTTGAGTGGTGATCGGTATGAGCTGTGAAATTTGGCAAGAAAGGAGTCATACATGTCTTCTCTCTGAATGTTGACACAGAATTAAACAATAAGTTATAGTTTGTTAAGAATTTAACTGAACAGGGACAGGTTTGGTACAGCTTTGATGCAGTAGACTCTTAAATGTTAGTAGGCTACAGTTATAACCAGCGTCAGTCAGCATCATGTAATAGTGTCATGAATCCTGTAACATATTATAACACAAAACACTTATGGCTCAATCTCCATGGATATATAATCAACCAGAATGTCAAAATGTGACATTGTTAAAGCTCATTAATTGTATGAAACAATTAGCCATTGCAGCATAGGCTATATTACAGTAGGCTGTTATGCTAGCTCACAACAAGCTTTAAGCAAAAAAAGTCTGACAATAAGTTTAGTTTCGATACATGAAAGCCTTGCTGAGATATGAGTTCACTTCCTGTTTGGTGCCTTCGCCACCGATTTCGATTGGCTGTGACCATTTTGAATATTGCTCCAAAAAGCAATGCATTTGTGATGCTTGGTCTGAAGAAGAAAAATTGGGACCTGTGAAAACCTTTTTGTGTTTTGGATGGAATCAAATATGGTGGCCAGATTGATTATGTTGACCTCACAAGTTGGCATGTGTAGGCTTTAGGACCTCCCACAGTATTAACAGAGTAATTCCAAACAGATCAACAGTACCAAGTCAAAATGTAATTTTGCTAAACGCAGCAAGGT